>NC_137916.1:20401394-20496394 GCF_963457725.1 Sprattus sprattus
CTATTTTTAAAACTTCGGCTTGGGTTTATATCTAAATGCAATTCAATATATGCGGGCATGCTAATGTTTCAGGAAGAGCTGAGGTAACACTCTGAACCCTATAAATATGGGCAATGATTTAAGGGGGCTGTGTGGTTGCTAAATCTATTATACAAGCTAGCTATCCTGTGCTTGTGCACAATACACAGGCTGTGTACACACACACACACATACACACACACACACACACACACACACACACACACACACACACACGCACACAGATACCCACATGCGCACACACACACACACACACCCACACGCGCACACACACATACACACACACACACACACACACACACACACACACACACACACACACACACACACACAGCTATGAAAACACATATGCAGGTGAAAACACAGCAAGCTATTGTTGTTGTATGGAAACATGCTCTCTCAACGTGTACACATTTGGACTTAGCTGTCTTTCTGCTTGCTTTTTTTTTGAGGGTTCTTCTAAATCCCTCCCGAGTCCTAAAGGCTTTTGCGCTAAGTGCTTTAACAGTCTCCTCCTGTCCAGTGGGAGATATGGCCAGGGCTGTTTTTGGGTGTGACTCACCCCTGTTTATTTATAGATGTGGACAAACATACAGTGAACAATCAGAGGCCTGTGGAGCACCATAGGTTGGTTTTTGAAACAAGGACTACACCCAGTCCTGCTGTACACTTGTCCTTTTAAAGACACTGTTAGTGCACTACTGCTTACTCCCTATGGGTCCAATTGTTTATACAGGAGATTGGGGGGCAAGTTATATCATCAAGTTTATTGCTTATATGCTATTATACTATACTTATGCTCTGGGTCTGTAGTTTTTACTCTACTAAAGGTTTTAATTAAATATTGTTTTTTTTGTCAAGTTATTCATTGTACATTAACCACCACCACCAAGGGAATGATAGAATTGAATGACAGATGTTGATTTTTGTCATGCATGTGTAAGTATTTATATATCACACTATCATTTCTCTGGCTTTTATCAGCATATCAACGTTTGTAGCTGTCTGTCTGTAGCTGTCCATCTTGGTTTCATCCTGAACCACAAAAAACAGCACACCAGGTGCCAAACACACCACACAAAGCACTCAGAGAGATGTAACTCACAAACAAGAGAGTGGACGCCGGCCATGGCCATGCCTCACTCTGCTGTTTCAAAGAACCGCTCTTGCTGAGTGCGTCTGTGGAGAGCAGGGAGCATCTGGGCCGGAGGTGAGGAGATAGGGTACCGTCTTTATCACCCATCTGGTTTGTGATCCTCTATATCTCCTCCATCGCCCGCTCCCCTCCCCTTCTTTATTCCCCCCCCCCCCCCCTCCTCTCCTCTCCGCTCCTCTCCTCTCCTCTCCTCCACTCACCCATCCTTGGAGCTGATGCTTCTGGAAAGCCTGGAGCTTCTTCAACAGTGGCATGAAAGCCCCGGAGCCAAAGCCAAGAGGAAATAAAAGCGGCTTATCCTCCCAAATGTCAGACTTGCCTGAGGAACTTGCCGTCTTATCCGTGCAGATGGGGCAGAAATGTTGCCCGTGCTATACGCATTTTCATTTGTTCGTGTGCGCTTCTCTGTGTGCTGGTACCACTGGGCATCTGCTTTATATGTGTGTCTGTGAAACTAATATAATTTTCCTCTTTGCAAAAATGAACATACACGGTACATCCTGGAAATCCTATGGGAGTAACAGGTGTGTGCAGAGGTAAATGAGAGGAAAGGTAAGCGTAATTCCAATGCAGCACATAAGGGATCTTCAAAAGCCAGAATGTTTCAAATCCATGTCTCTCAGATGTACACACAAACTGCTTCTGAGGTTGATATATGCCTTTGTGTGTGTGTTTGTGCGTGCGTGCGTGCGTGTGCATTTGCGTGTGCATGTGCGCAGTGCTTGTGTGTGTTCACTGTGTGCATGTAAACTTCGACTGTGTGCTCAAGACCCATCAGTCAAGGGAAAGCTGGAACCGACGCAGTTTGAGGCCTGGGTTTCAAAAAATAAAACACAGAGAGAGACATGTTCCCATGACAACCCACAGAAAGTACTTGAAGAATGCAAACTCTTGTCGGCAGAGGCAGGGAGACAGGAGACAGTTCACTGAGAGCCAAGGTGGGAGAGAGACAGGAGACGGGGAGACAAGGTGGGAGAGAGAGAGAGAGAGATGGAGAATAATTTACAACTAGCGACATCCTTCATTTTGCCACTGATGTGTTATAACACACCTCCCCCCCTTTCACTTTCTCACACAGGCAGGTCTGGGGAAGCCATGTTGTTTCAGCCAGTGGCCCATCAAGAACCTGTAAGAGGATCCTCACAGCATCCTAACACTGCCAGATTCGACATCAGCAGGGCCACTCAATGCTTCCTCAGATCTTTACCTTTGACTGCCATTACTTGTTACTCTTGACATGTACAGTATGTATACGAAGCATGCGTGTGTGTGTGTGTGTGTGTGTGTGTGTGTGTGTGTGTGTGAGTGTGTGTGTGTGTGTGTGTGTGTGTGTGTGTGTGTGTGTGTGTGTGTGTGTGTGTGTGTGTGTGTGTGTGTGTGTGTGTGTGTGTGTGTGTGTGTGTGTGTGTCTGTGTGCAAAGAGGGATTGGATTGTTTGACCTTTGTCGTACTTGTGCAATGGTTGAGCAAGGCAAGCCTAGTGGACTTGGTAGGGCTGGTCCACTTCCTTGAGATCAGATCCAAGATCCCCGGCTTTCATTAAGGGTTCAGTGCAGGCACGTGCAGAGGGGGGGGCTAAGGGGGCTTGAGCACCTGCCCCTTTTGCCTTTGATGCCCAAAGTGCCCTTTTGTCAGAGTGTTTTTTTTATTATTATTATTTTTATTATTATTTTTTTAATTTGTGTGTGAAAATCCGTCTGTGCGGCCCAAAATAATAATAAATGACGAAATGATAATAATTTAGATCTACCTTGGTCGGTCACATGATCCACAACGTGCCCTCACTCTGCCCTGACGTGCCCTGCTGACCGACGCCTCGGATAAGTTTCTCTGGAGCTCCCGTTTTCTAGGTAAGCCGAGTAGCCTTGTGATGCCAGATGTGCCATGATGACTCGGGAATAACTCGGTGTAAAGTTTGCTATAAGGGCTTATATGCCTCTCTCTTGTACGTCGCTTTGAACAAAAGCGTCTGCTAAATGACTGCATGCAGACATGAGCCAAAAATAGTTGATTTACTCCCGCAAATAAACTTCTCAATGTATGAAGTTTGTATCGATTAATATACAGCGTGGTCTTTAAATCTGAGAGCATTTTCGTTCATTTCACGTATTTGTATTGGTTGGTGAATTTTGGTAACGTTATTTCATATCAATCAGAGAGAGAGAGCGAGAGAGAGAGAGGGCCAGATAGCGAGAGCGAGCAGAAGTCTTTGAGCAGAAGAAACAAGAGGACGAGTGCGAGAACTTAAACTGAAACACAGGGAATTTCTGATAGCAACAGTGTATTTGAGTGCGACAACTTAAACTGAAACACGGCATTTCTGCAAGCAACAGTGTATTTGAGTGCAGACAATCCGTTTTGAGCAGGATCTCCCCCCCCCCTTTCTCTCTCTCTCCATCCGTCTCACTCCCTCTCTCTATCTCTCACTCCCTCCCTCTCTCTCTCTCCATCCATCTCACTCATTGAAAATTGTATGTTGAAATGGACCCACATTGACTATAAACATTGCACCCTTTTGACAACTTTCATACTCACAGTGAAACACAGCTGTCTACTACAGTACTTGTTGCCTGTAAAATTATAGTTTAAAGGCCTTGTTCCCATATAGTTCCCCAGCTCATTTAAAACCTAATGAGTATGCACCTGTTTGAGAAATGGATGTACAGTATGTGTGTGTGTGTGTGTGTGTGTGTGTGTGTGTGTGTGTGTGTGTGTCTGTGTGTGTGTGTGTGTGTTGGTAGCTGTGGAGACACTGTAATGTGTCTGGGGGTATAAACCAACCCCTTGTGACAACACTGTCCTATAGTGTGAAATTAACTCAGCGTCACACTGGTGGAAATGACCGTCACACCAGTGGACATAGGCTATAGAAAAGGCCTAGATAAATACATTTTTACAAATCCGTGCTACATGTGCCCCCTTTTTAACTTTGAGCACCTGCCCCTCCAAAGGTCTCTGCACGGCCCTGGTTCAGTGAATCAGAGCGCACCATACAACAGTTCTGGAACTGTCTCCAGGAGACTTTAAGCGTAAGTAGTTTGGCTCAAGACCAGCGACTCCCTCTGAAGCACAACAGAATCGAGGTCTTGTGTGGTCACCTTCTCCTCACGGGACTAGAGGTTGTGTGTGTTGCCCTTGCGTGTTAGAGATAATGTCACATGAGCACATCTGCGTCATGTCATGTGACAGCCCCCCCACCCCCACACCAGGGGATTCCAGCCAATATCATTGTTGGACTATAGGAGTAATCTGAAGGGGCCCCCTTGTAAATCAGCTTTGGTGTATGTGTGTGTGTATCGTAGGGAGAGAAGGATAGGGTGGCCAACTTCCTGAAATGGAAATAGGGAAGGGGGTGGGTGGGGGGGGGGGGGGGGGGGGGGGGGGGCTGAGGAGTCCTATTCACCACCTATAAGAAGAGCATTCTCTGTTTGGGTAGTGGAACATAACACGACAGACAGACTAAGAGCAAAAGCAGCCTTTCATTCTATCTCATACAGATCACCCTGTCTTAATACTGTCTAACCTTTCACATTTCTCTGTCTTTCAGATCGGCACTGAATTGATTCTCAAAAATATGGTGCAAAGCATGTCCTGTATCAGTTCAATACGGAACATATCTTTTAGTTTCCAATTACAGGATGACTCAATATTTCATGGGACGGTTGGCAACCCTAGTCAAGGATCACTTGTAAACTGCCACTTCCACAGAAAAGTCTTGAGTGCTTAAGTGGGGGGAAAAAACTCTCAAGTTGCTCTCATGGGACGTTTTCTTTCTGTGAAAGAAAGGAGATAGAGAGAGAGACACACACAGAGAGAGAGAAAGACAACATCAGATCACGTGCTCTTCACTGTCAGCTTTCATTTTCATCCATTTTCAAAGCCTCTACAGTTGCTACTGCAATACCTTCTCTTGAAAGGGAAAAAAACATTACAGGTGCATTCTAAATGTGTAGATGACCTTGCATGTGCCTCACAAAGTGAGCTGGCAACCAGGAGGCTTTGATCAGGCAGTTGAAATACATCTGTGGTTAAAGAGTGAGACAACCTTGCTAGTTTCGAGTGTCAAACATCAGGACCCTGTCTCAACCTGTGTGAACATGTTCTGAAGAATGTGTGTGTGTGTTTTCTGAGTGAAACGTGGATATACCCCAAGTTTTGTTCAAATCCTTCTTTTTTTCCTTGTACAGAAATAATCTCACACCTCTGAATTTCCCCATATAAAGAAATGTCTCAGATATCTATCTCCTCCTCTGGTTCAACTGGTAGGGTAACAACCCCATGGTTATCCAGCAAGCACACAAACCGACGAAAATGGATATCTGTACTGTTTGTCACTTTGGACGAAAGCATCTGCTAAAATGAATAAATGGAAATTTGACATGACGGTATGTCAGTTTCCGTGTTAATTCCTCCCTGTGGCTTTAAGGGTCACATAGCATGTACTCTACTTGGCAGATGGTTTGTTTGCCTGACTTTCCACAAGTCACTTATCGTTTCTCAATGTGTTTGTTTAGGTCAGGTGACAGGATATTCACACAGACCTGTGTTTCCCATTGCCTGTCAATAGTAACCTGAACTAGAGCCATGAGAAGAAAAGCTGTTTAGCTCAGCCATCGGCTTGTAGGGTCTGGCCAAGGTCCCCTCTTCATCACCCACTCGGGGAACGTTCAAATATTCAGGTCTCCTGTCTGTCGTCATGGTCACCGGCCCGGTTCTCCTGAGCAGATGATTCTTGGGACCCCCCCGCCCCCTTCCTTTGAGTGTGGCAGAGGGGGGCAGCTGTCCAGCACACACAGAGATGGAGGTTTGATTCTGTGAGTATATCAAATGGGGCCCTCCTTTCCGTACGTTCCCGTGACTACAGGTGGCCCTTGAAATACAATCTCTCTGTACGTCCGAATTTATGAGGCTGCCCAGGGACACCAGCGCCTCGGCCGCCATAAATAGCAGGGCAAAATAAGCATCCTCTCTCAGTCGGGGCGGGGGTGCTCTGACACCTCTAAAATACAGTGCAAGATGACCTCAACCCCCCCCTCCCCCCCCACCACACACACACACACATACACACAACTATCTTTCTCCCTCAGCAGCACACACACACACACACACACCTCACTGCTCATGGCTAAGTGACATAGCCGCTTCAACATAAAAGCACCTACAGTGTCAACTAGCGTTCGTCACCGGATCCGTGACACAGTTGCCAGAGTGCTTTCTGCTGTTCGCTGAGCCTGGTGGCATGACCTATACACAGGGGGATTTCAAGGGTCAACAGCGAAGGCTTTACTCGGGCATCCTCAGGATTAACATGGTTAACACAGTTAACGTTTTACCAGCACAAAGACCTGCTCTTGTTTGTGTCGTACAAGGCCAAACAGTAGGAATAAGGAGTAAAGCAGTCTTGTCTATGATGGAATATACCTCTAGCCATGGACTAACCGCTCAGGCTACTCAAAGCTAACTTCAAGGCTACTTAAACCTCATGTTTATTCATTTGGCTAATGGCTAATCTAAAACAACAGCTCGAATGAAACCAAATGAAACATGTCATGTACTGATGAGTTAAAAATGTTGTTTTAAAGAGTCAAATAAAACCATCATGAAGCAATAATGATGTCAGCTTCACAGTAAAATAACTGGAACGCAATTATACAGTCTAACGCACTTCATGGCTGCCCCGCCTGCCTGTGAACCCATAAAGCGTTTGGAGGCTGGCTAAGTGTCATTCAGGGGGCACTGGGAGCCATGCCAGTGTGAGTGGAAATCAATCCATGCAATGGGCCACACAACAAAGACCATCCTGTACCCTCCATTTTTCAGAGTTTATTAGATCAGAGTGTGTGTTTATTTACTTTTACATTATTAAGCACATGTAGAGAATATTAGAGAACACGCACACAACAACACACACACACACATACACACACACATACACACACACACACACACACATACACACATGCACAAACTACTCACACTACTCAAACTACTCACACACCAAGTACATTCACATTTAACATTTATGCAGATGAGATAGACCAGATGCTTAGGCCCAAACTAACTTACAGTACAGGCAAAGTACATTGTATGAGTGTGTGTGCTTCCTGCGTAAAAATACATCACATTTCTGCTCTGCTACACAGGAACACATAATACATACACTACTCATACGTGTAATTTCCTGTGGCAAAACAGCCAAAGCAACAGTGTCAGCCATTTGCCCACTGCTTCTATAAATCCAGAGGAGAGTATTCCCATAAGCGCCTGCAGCCTCTCCCTGGCACAGGGCAGAGCTGGTAGAGCGTGAAAATGCCACTGACGGTGCCCAGCAGACAGGGACAGGGAGCTCAGCCAAAGGGTCGGCCAACATCAGGCCTTGGCCCGGCCTCCTCTCCCGGCTACAGTTGCCTGGTTACAGCTCACTTCTGGAACACTATCCCTCGTGTCCCACTCACCATGACGGCATCAGTGTTTCCTGATAGACGTTTCCCATCATGCCTCTTTCGAGGAGAGGAGAGAAACACAGAGGGAGCATTCTGTTTCTCTCCTTTCTTCTCTATGTGTGTGCGCGTGTTTTTGTGTGCCCATGCGTGTGTGTGTTTGTGTGTGTGTGTGTGTGTGTGTGTGTGTGTGTGCGTGTGCATGTGCGTGTGCGTGTGCGTGTGTGTCCATGTGTGTGTGCGCTCCTGTTTGTGTGTGTCCATTCATGTCAACCCTTACATTAACAACACTCACACCTTGTTTGGTAATATGTTTCAAGTACTTTCGCAAACAAGGGAGACAACTCTCATTTAGAATGTGAAGAGCATCTGGCATTTGAGATATTCCAATCTGCATTTGGTTTCCTTTCAGGCAGCATCTGCTACCCTGACAACCCAGGGGGCAAACAGTATTTAAAGGGCTTATACACAGAAATACACCTGTAGGCGTTGCCAGACACAGAGTGCAGGCCTCCCATTACTTAAATCACACTATTGTTTTCTTAAACGTATGCTGCCTGTATGACACGTGCTATACATGTGCTAAATGAACTTCCTTTGCTTAGCCCGCTATTACAGCCACTGCCATCCTGTTACAGGTAAAAATGTACCGATATGACTCTTTATGAATTTATTTATTTCAACAGACATTATGAATATTCTCAACATGTTTCTTTATGCAGGCATACCCTACATAGGCAAATAATAACAACAAAGCCCGACTCAATTCAAATCAATCAAATTCATAAAATCAATTAGGATTTTACATTGGCCAGACTTTAAAGTACGTTAGCTAGCTAGCTTGTTTATCGCCACCTACAGCCAGGCCATTGGCCGATGTCAGGCTGTCAGTGAGCGTCTGTGGCCCTGGTTAATGCCGTGTGTCCTGCACCATTGGCACTTGTCAGACCCCTGACGGCGGCTTTTCGGTCGATTGAGCTTGTTGAAATGGCGGTAATGTGTGCACCACGGTGTGAGGGCCCAGACCCCAAGACCCGTGCTGCAGCTCGTATTTTGGTATTTTTAACTGCTTTGCTTTGACACAGGAAACAATTAATTGATTTCCCAATATTATCAATCTAAATGATCCACTACCAAATATGGGGGCTTGATAAGACTTGGACGTGAGATTTTGCTGGGGCACAGCATATCAATACTGGGCCCCAAGCCCTAGTAAAAGGGGCCCATGTCTGAGCGAGTGTTCTGATCTGCTTTGGCTCTCTTTTTATAAGGAGAGGATACACTTGGATTTTTCCACAATCAAAGGAATATTACCCAGATGCCTGGCACATGCGTTGGTACTAAATGTAGACATAAACCACAGAATGTTACTGCTATGCACTCAATGTTGGATAAATACTTTTCTATTTTCCTGGCCTATCCAAATCTTCTGTGGATCTATATTGATCCCGTGATTTTCCATCTATTTTCATGTGGATGGAAATAGATCTAGACACAGGTAAGGTTTCTTCACCAACCAGTTTGTGTGCAGGACTGGAATTACTTTGACCTATCTTTGCACTCAATATAGTACTTCCCTGAATTTTCTTGTATTTTTATAGATTTAGATATAAATATAGATATAATTGGCTTGCAGAAAAACATTCATCTGATATTCACATACATCTGTTTCATCTTCAGTGTATATATAGTCGTAGACAGAGATTCAAAAAAGAAGTTGGACTTTGGTAAAGTACTACAGAAAATAACTGAGGCAGACTGAGGACTCTCTTGAGTTTCTCGCTGCGGTGCAGGAGAAGCAGACCGCCCCACCTGAGCTTTGGAGCAGAGCGCTGATATCGGCTTTTGGGCTCCCTCTGGCCCGCGCGCTACCTTCAGCTCTTGTCACTGTGGATCATCTCATTAGACTGTCGGTGTTCTTCTACTCCCCGTTAATTACCTCCCCTGGTACAGGGAAACATTACAAAGCTTAGCGGCAGGTAGCTGAGCAGCCTGCTGGAGCTGCTCAGTTACCTGTGGCGAGAAGCCTGATTTGTCATCAAAATAACCAACGAATGCTCATCTCTTTTTTCATCTCTTGCTCTCTTTCTCTCTCTTTGTCTCTCTCACTCTCCCTTTTAGTCTGTTTGTGTATGGGGTGTAATGTTATGTTATGATTGCATATCCCCCCCACACTCACTCTCTCAGCTGCATGCAAACACACACATACACACACACACACACACACAAGCAAATTAGTGCACGTCCTTGTCTAGCCAAGGGGCGGAGGTCATCTTGTGAACAGGATGAGGTGGATTTGCATCCAGTTGGGTTGCCCTAAGCACAGCTCTGCTAAGGGGCATGAATAGCTTGGATAATCGTTGGAGCCGGGCTCTAAGAATAGGTGAGTAGGTGCCTTGTGTGAGAGAGGAGACTGAGTCTTCTCTTCTCTTCTCTACCCTACCCTGCTCTGCCCAGCGCTGCTCTGACCCATCAGCACAGTGGCCAGTGGATTGGGGTCAGGTTTACTCCGTCACTATAACGCAGCCAATGGAAGGCTGGTCTAAATAGCCACCATGGACGTTTCACAGAACAACAATTCAATAAGCCTGAACTGCAATTAGCACCTCATCAACTTTAGTTTTGCAATGATAGCCAGATGTACCTGCAGTGGGGTTGGATGGAGGAGGGCTTTTGACGCAGTGTGCTAGAGGAGTGGTTTTGTTCTACATTCCTAACTCTACAGTCCCCATTGCAGCTGCTCTCCCATATCAACAGACGGCAGTGGCTGCTGCTGGGTGATAAGGACTGTTGTCGGTCACATTGTCTGGATGAGTCTTTAGTCCTCGTCAGATAGAAAGAGAGAAGGGCTTCACCTTCGGCAGATTACAGGGGCTTATATCACTTCTTCTGACTCTTTCCGAGACTGCCACAACTGACTGTTGTAACAAAACCGTGTCACCATTGAAGATGCTCATGCCACATCATGATATAAACAAACATATACAACATGATGTAAACAATATAATGTAATATAAACAAATGAGATACTGGAAGTGACACAGAAACGGCCGTACTGAAGTCAGAACTTACTAATAGAATATATGTCTTCCACATGCATCCCCTGAACCTCTTACGGGGGACATAAAGCACTCCGTCTTGATACAGTGTGAAGATTCATCCCTCCCACATTCATCATGACAGCATTCCTGTGTGGTAGAGGGCCATTCATTTTTTAGCTCATATTGACTTTTACTGCCAATAACTCAGATATGAAGTCCGCTCGTAAAAATGCATGAAGCTTCTGGTCAAAGTCTTGTGGAAAGGTATAGACAAGGAGGGATGGCCATGCTGTAGAGAGGGTAAAATTGATGTATCTGGTCTTATAAATATGAGAAGGATATGTGACGGCCCTGGGATATGAGGTGTGTGTGGACCTGTGCTCTTTGCATGCGGAGCGAGAGCAGCAAAGTGAACAAGAATTCAACACTAGCTGTTTTTTATTTGAACTGCCAACCTGGTTGACTGCCGCTGTCTTAACATTCTGTTTATTCCCTGGCCTTTTCATTGTTGTGTTCCTGCCTGCCTGTTTGGCTGTGTGTCTCCCTGAAAAATGTACCTGTCTATGTGTCTAGGTAGCTGCAAGCGTTCTAAGACCATAAGTTCTTCCACAAAGTTCTTTCCCCCAGTTTATGCCTTGAGTAAAAATGAATATGTCCAACACAACATGGCCCTTCAGGATGGCCATAAACCATCACCCAGCCTCCATGCATTATTAAGTGACTGTTGTGTTTTATTTACTCCTACGTTTAAAAAAATTCCTCCATAATCTGTGTCCCTGGGTGGGTGACCTGTGGAGCTGGTGAGCAGCCGTTCCCAGAAGGCATCAGCAAGGCTATTAACGACCAGCTAAGCCACGGCCGTGCTCTGATTAGCAGCTTGGGGTTTGCAGCATAATCACCTTGGGAGAAAGTGCTCTCTCTCTCTCTCTCTCTCTCTCTCTCTCTCCTCTCATTTTCTCCCTACCTCTCTCTCCCTCACTCTCTCCCTCTTTCTCTCTCCCTTCCCCTTTTTTTTCACCTAACCATGTCTGACTCACACCTCCATTCAGATTGAAATTTAAAGTGCTGCACTTAAAATCAGCAGCTCAACACCCAACATGGCTCTCATGTGGCAAATGCGAGCCGACACCGCCGGGGGGCTACAACTCCACTGCAGGTAACAAGACAACCCCCCCACCCCCCCCCACCCCCCCCCACACACACACACACACACTACTCTCTGGTCCAGACAAAAACCATCTTGGGAGACAAGGTAAATATTGGAGGGAAACCCAGCAGTGTGATAAAAAAGACTCCAGTCTCTGGAGCTGCCCACACCGCTGTCCACTGGAGAGCTGTAATTAATTCTGACAGCCACGTCCTGACGTTTGCAGCCCAAAATGGGTTGTTGTTGTCCCCGCGGCAACCCTTTTTGACAACGGAGCCTATGACATGGTGCACTCGAAATACCATGACCAGGGCACGCCCCTAATTCCCACTCATTAGTGGTAATTAAGCCCTGATTTAAGGAACTCGGTTCGGATCCAAACATCCTTAAACCCACTCTGCTGCTCACAGAGCAGGGCCGTTTTTGAGGAAACAGGAAAAGCACATGGACAGGTGACACTTGGAAAAGCATAAGAGGGGAGTAAACAATGACATAATGCAAAAAGATGTCCAAAATTAAAGGAGATCTGTACTTGACTGGACTTTTGCCCTCTAAGTGGATGTTTCATTATCCTCCATACCAAACAGAATCAAACAGGGAGGCATGCATTGCATTTAAATCTATGGGAGAGAACAAGCCAATCCAGAGTACTCATTCACAGGGACCATTCACACTCACCCTTCTGATAGTCCTGTCATTCCAAAACGAGTGCACATTAACCATGCCTAATTACCCATTACCTAATTCACTCATCCACCTCACAAAGAACAACAAACACACTGTAAAGTACATTTCACGATCTTCACGGATCACGTTTTTGCAGGTTTGACTGTGAAACATTGAAGGAGCTCTCTATTCCCCCTCCCCTCCCCCCCTTCTCCCCTGCTCTCTGGGCTTGGCCAGGAAGGTCGTTCCTGCAGCCCTGTGCCTGTTCCTTCCTGCAGCCCTGTGCCTGTTCGTTTTGATTTGATCCCCTTCAGTGGGCGGCAGTGGCTCCTCTTGATTTATGCAGCCTGTCCCATCACATTCTGTTCCCCGCTTTATGTTCGGCCGGCAGCATTACCTGACAAGGTTGACCACTCTTCCTTGGCACACAGCCCCCGCAAACACCACTGCTACTGTGACTGAGTGTGTGAGACATCTTTCCCTTTAAAGTGACGACAACCCACATCTACACCTCGCCACCCAGCACCGCCTCACACACACACACACACACACACACGCACACACACACACACACTCACTCTAAGGCTATCTGTATAAATGTAATTTCGGACGCTGACAAACCTTCCCGCACACACGCACAGATGTCAGTCACCATACCACAGTGCATAGCTGCGTCATCTACGTAGGCTGATGAGTGAGTGACATCATACCCCAGGACATCATGCTAGTGATGAGATCAGGGGTTCTTCCTATTGCTTGTACCTCCCCAAATCATTCCCATTTCAAGATCAAAATGGGCGTGGCGTTGAGCTAAGAGCTAGCGTGCTATTGAGCTAAGAGCTAGCGTGGCGTTGAGCTAAGAGCTAGCGTGGCGTTGAGCTAAGAGCTAGCGTGGTGTTGAGCTAATAGCTAGCATGTTGTTGATTAGGGGTTCTGTCCTAACTCCGGTTTCATGTATTATTTTTAGGCCTGCACCACACGTGTAACAATATCACAAGGATTCCTCTATTGGCAGTGTGTGAAGTTGAAGTGTTGAAGCTGAGCTTGTCATCATCATGGCCAACAGAAGTCAAATGTGTGTAGTGGTGTTATTCGAGCAGGTGCATTTCTCCCTCTGATGAGCAGAGAGTGGTTGTGGCCTAACGCTAAGCCATGATTTTTCCCTCTGGCTTGAATGAGGCTGGTGGGAGCATCTGCAGGGAGTCTTTTTTCTTCTGAAAGCTGTAGAACACCTTTTAAATCAATGTTATATATCTCGGAGCAGGACTGGAGGACATTGATTTCTGAGTACTTTCAGTCAGGGGATCCTTCTCTGGAAAACGAGTAAGAGCTGAACTGCGTGGACTAGTGTAAGTCAAAATACGCACTGCTGTCCGTCTGTCTGTGGGTCCCTGACAGCCTTCTCCACAGGCACCAAAGGATCTCCTGACATAAATCCATCGAGTTGATTCCCAGCTTTTTTACAAAAAAAAAATAGTATTTAATTTTTTTTTTTTTTTAAGAACTAGGAATTTGGCATTAGGCACTATCATTTTGTGTGATTAATGGCCAAGAGGTTCGTACGCATTGCTGAACCTCTTCACAGTGGAGCTCTAAGGAGCAGTTTGGACTGTCGAGGCTCCTGCATCGTAAAAGAGCAACATTTGGCACAGAAGCTGCTCTCAGAAAACAGAAGCACTGATACTCCACTTCTCAACTCTTCATTCCTCCGTCCCTGATGAGTGCTTATATAATGACAGAAACCAAGAGCTCATCAATTCATATCAGACACGGAGGGGGGAGGGCCGGGGGGACAGGGGGTACCTTGTATGTCTTCTATTTACCCCTGCTCCAAGAACACCTCATTGAAATCATAGTCATAAAAATGATCTCATTTCATCTCATCTCAATGAAATCTCCTGATCTAAATGAGTCGTGTGTAGCCACTGGTGAGTTAATTCAGGTATGCAGAGCAGGAGAGAGCTGGAAAACAGGAAGAGGAAGGCGGCTCCGGCAGTAGAACTGAGAACCGGTGTCACAGAGTGGCGGCTATGGAAGACCTCAGCAGAGACGTCTTCCTCATTAATCATGCGGGCTAGTTTCAAGTATGACGACAGCTCCTCTCATATTCCTGTATCATTGTAACGATTCCTCATTCATTTCAGACGGCGGTATTGTGTTTCCAATCAGCGCTCAAACTGCATTCTCCAGTCAGCAATTTCTGCTGACATGAAGGTGAGTTGTGAGCCTGTTTGTTCCAGCGGACTCGCTCCCAGTCAGTGCCCATTACAGGAGCACCGAGTTTAGATGTCCACCTGTGTTCTTCCGCTGGAGGGGGTAGGCTCGTGGGCAGGCAGGGTGTGTGTTTGACGGGTGAGGGGGCCTGTAGCTGAGTCACTGCAGTCTGGGCTGGGTGGGCATCGGGCAGCCAGGAGGCACCGTTCAGCTGTTCCGGCACAACGTTACCTCGGCTATTCTGGGCCAACAACCGCCAGCCGCCTGCGTCTCCATGTGAGATTGGCACGGCCCCTGCTCCGTACAGATGTCTAAAACTGGGTTGAGCCAGTCTCCCTTCACTTCACTTTGAGTGCCAGTCTCGGCAGGTGAGCCACCTAGGCATATCTGCATGGTCATCGTGATGCAGCTTTGCACGTCTCTCTCTCTCTCTCTCACAGACACACACACAGACACTGGCTGGAACAAACAGACACGTGCTTTTCAAAAACTTGCTACCTTCCTAGACAGCTACCCAAAAACACCTACCTAAAAACACCTACCGTCACCTATCTTAAGCTTTCGTGACTCCTTGATGTGTTGCTCTCCTGCTGCTCTCAAAGCCTCAATGCCTCATTTTGGGGGTGGCTGGCCAGGAGGAGGCCCTTGGATGTCAGGCAACTTGGCAAGGCCCTCAGGGGCGGTGTGGAGCTGGGAAGAGTGCCTCGGCCTAGAAAGACCTTTTTCATCCCTTTGCACTCTGCTTTCACAAGTGGCTGCCTGCTGTTGTGCTATAAACATAGAGGAATAGAGAGAGAGGGAGTGAGCGCTCCTTGTTGAGGACTTCACTGAAAAATTAACTGTTTGTTAATTTGTTTGTTTGTTAATTTGTTTGTCTATGCAGGACTGTCAAAGACACACTAGTAAACTAACGGCCAAATTGATGTCTTTTGCCCAGGCGCCACACTCTGGGAGAGGACGTGATTGACTCGTGCCATCTGCCTGCTGGCCAGTGACTTCCAGCTGCTGGCCCAGATACAGGGCCACAGGTGGACACCTAAAACTGTGTCTGTAAAAAAATTCCCTCACACAAACACACTCACATATGTCTGAATACAATGACGTACATGCATACTATAGCTACTACACTCACATACTTACATACACATACAGACATGTCATCCGCACATCTGGGTGGGTGGGGGGGAGGGGACCTGTCCTCAGATAATTTTGAAACCAGTCTCAGTTCTGTGAGGCTAGATTTATGTTGGGGGAAAGGACTTGCTGTACCAGAAGTGTCTATATCCCTTTTTTTTTTTTGACCAGGAGGTGCTTATCCAATCGTGCCCCTTATCTCTTTCCTTCACCTCTCCTCTCCCTGTCAAGGTTGTTCTGTATTTTATCTATTATTTTATCGTTTATCTATAATATATGTAATGATTCTTGTTTTAAATATATGAAATGGGTTTAAAAATATACTGTATGTGGAACAAAATGCATGGCACGGAAAGCCTGCTCTTTGACGATTTGTGGCTCGGCACATATAAATCACATAATAGGTGTTCTCTGAGACCTTGAAAATCGTCAAACACAGTGCTCTGTATTCTGCGTGGACAATGAACACTCAGTTCTTCTCAAGTCATGCAAATGGACCCTTTGGTTGAAAGACCATGCGGGAGAAATTGCATTTGGCCCTATGTGTCTTCACCAGAATGTATTTACACAGATCCCAGTATTAGATTCCATCTGACCCCCCCACCTCCCCATCCACCCCCAATATAATCCACTTATGAATGTGAGCACACAACAGTACATGGCCCTTGCTCTGTATGCACAGATATGCATGCGCATGTTCATATGCTCACGCACAGCCTCTCCTGCGGAGCTCGTGTCAGATATGCATATAATCTGAAGCATGGGCGAGGCCAATGAGGTGTGCTGACATCAAACAGCCCAAGGTGCTACGGCTCAGACTAGCACTGACAGACCAGTTCCACAGGCTAGCTCATGAAGGCTCACCACTCAAGTGTCTGTTGGCTGTGTGGAGCAGCAATGGCTTTCCTGTGCTGTGCTATCCTTTGCTCTGCTGTGCTGTTTTATATGTGCTGTGGAACTCTGAAAAAAACTACTCACTAAGCTGTGCAGAGCTGTACTAAGCTCTCTGTGCTTTGCTATCCTTTGCTGTGCTGTGTTTTGCTGTTTTATTTGTGCTGTGCTATAATCTGCTGTGCTCTGCCATGCTGTCCAGTGATGAGCTGAGCTGAGCCTAGCCTAGCCTTGGGTTATATTAAATATTCATGTATATCTAATACATCATATTAATTGTTTTCAGCTCCTGTTTTAAGGGAAGTAGGAATGGGAAAAGGGATAAATGAAGCGATGACCCATCTGCTCCTCTGTAATTCAACCTTTCCTCCCAAGAGAACACCGGGATCCCTGACATGGTGCACACATTTGCCATGCCTGCGTCAGAGAGCATGAGGACATTCAGAGTGGCCTCTAACCCAGAAGACCACCTCCACACACACACACACACACACACACTCACACCCCCCCCCCGCATACACACACACAGAGCGCCCCCCTCCCCCCTGTGCCCCTGTCAGCTGCGTGGTTAATGATTGCAGGTGGCCTGGTGTCGGTGTGCTCGGCTCACTCACTTTGTGCTTAGCAAAGCTTTTAGCAAACGCAAATAATTGATATGCCTAAACCATGGCGCCCCTGTTTGTTTTCCCCCCTGCTGTACTTTTCCGCAGAGATCTGTCCTCCTACTACCTCTATGTCCGTCAATGTCTGTGTGTGTGTGAGAGAGTCTGTCCGTGTGTGTGTGTGTGTGTGTG
This sequence comes from Sprattus sprattus, assembly GCF_963457725.1. Lineage (NCBI taxonomy): Eukaryota > Metazoa > Chordata > Actinopteri > Clupeiformes > Clupeidae > Sprattus > Sprattus sprattus. The sequence goes on from NC_137916.1 coordinate 20,418,917, forward strand.
TGTGTGTGTGTGTGTGTGTGTGTGTGTGTGTGTGTGTGTGTGTGTGTGTGTGTGTGTGTGTATATGTGTCTGTCCGTGTGTCGCCTGAGTGTGAAAACAGATGGAGGAAGAGAGCGACGACTGCGCCGGCAGGTGGGAGACACACACAGGGCTTCTGTTTTACAATGACCCTACCCACCCCCCCTCCCCCCCCCACCCCCACACCCCCAACACACACTAGCACACACAATGCATACTGTACATATATAAACACCCAATTCCCCGGTACACTCAAACTCACTTTCACACGGTGCGTGCAGCTTTCCTGTTTTCTGAGTGATAAGATACTGTAGCAGGAAACGACTCAGGAGAGATAGGGTGACTCTTTCTGTCCACCCCGGTGATCTTCGGTGGTCTTTAAACCAGTTTCTGCCGGCCACTCCAACCAAATCTAGAAAATCACCAAAGAAAAACAGCAATTGTACAACAACAGCTGCTGGAGCTCAGGGTAGTATTGATTCTATAAGGTTCCACCTTTTTTTTTTCCTCTCACTGATTCAGCCTTGCCATCTCAGTTGCTGACTGAAACAGTCCTCTACTGTGTGCATAAATTGTGGCTGCTTCACTGATAGCCAGCCATCCTGTTTCTTCCAGGCCCCGTGACCCGCTGGCAGGTTGTGATTTTACGGAGTAGCACCAGGGGGTGAGTGGAGGAGAGGCTGCCATACTTTGCCTGTTTACCCCCCGGTGCCATTATCACATCTCCCATGCACAGGCCCTGAAGATTTATCCTCTGTGTGTGTGTGTGTGTGTGTATGTGTGTGTATGAGTGTGTGTTTGTGTGTGTGTATGGGTTTGTCTGTGTGTGTGTGTGTGTGTGTGTGTATGAATGAGTGTGTGTGTGTGCCCGTCTGTGTGTACGTGTTTGTCTGTCTGTGTGTGTGTGCTTTTCCAGTCTTATCAGTAATGCTGGTTGAACTACTTCACTGGCTCAAGTCTGATCCCCTGTTTTGTCACACTAGGGTAAGAGAAGGTCACGTTCACTGTTAGTTTATCGTGTTCTCGTACAAACCTGAATCCAGGGTGGGACAGCTGAGCACTGCAAGCCCACCAATCAGGCGTGACAGTGGCACAAAGCTCCTCCTTCTCATGTCTGTACTTTCAACCTCTTTGCAGAAGGTTGGGCCTGCCTTCTGTCTGTGTGTGTGTGTATGTGTGTATGTGTGTGTGTGTACAGGAAGGACTAGTGCCCTTTGACATGCAGCCTCTACTAGAGGAGCGTGTACACACCTCGTTGTGCACGTCCTCGATGCCACACTCTGAGGCTGTGGACTCAAGAGCTTTTTAACCATTTCCCAGAATGCCACAGGAGAATGTTATGACATGGGCCAAGTGCTGGTCATTGCAGGAGAATCTAGAGTTCCTCTGTGAGGTCATCCTCAGAAGCGAAATGTCAGCCATTATTTTTACAGCCAGAGTGCTTCTGGGGACAATCGGTTTGTAATGTGGAAAAAAGTAGTTTTCCAAGCTTTCCCTTCCTCTGCTTTCCCTGTGCTTGAGCGATAGCACAGTTGGAATGTTTTCATAGGACAGTGACCTGAGGAGCAACGCAAGGCCATGCGCTCATTATTCTCATCAGTGGTCTCGCATGGCCCGTTATCTATTGAGCACACTGTGAGATAGGCGCTTAAGAGTGGAGAACAGTTTTTCAGCAGCGGTTGTTGTCACGTCACGTCGTCAAAGACGCTTGCTTTGAGATGACATGTTAACTGTTTTGTTGATTTCAGCGTGTTCTAGGGCGAATTTGCCTGCCTGCCTTCCATTTTTTTTGTTTATTTTTCCATCCAGAAACAAAGGTCTAATCTGGATGGAATACTGATCCTCCTTGCTTAGTGATGTAATGTCATTACGGGGGGACGAGGGGGTTGGGGGAGTAAATAAATCAGCCCAGCTGAAGTGAACAGGAAGAGATTACATGTTGGAATATTCCTTATTATGTGGGTAGTGTGGGCACTACCAGTGACACGGTGATCGGAGGGGGACGGGGAGGGGGGGGGGGGGGGGGGGGTGGGGGGAAGCATTTGCAGGCGCAATTATACAATGCCAGTTGGCCGGGCATTTCCCCTGAAATGGGTCTTTTACTCAGGAAGGGCAGGAAATTGGGTTTATGTCAGCGTAATCCTCGTGTGTGAAAAAATACAGCGCTCAAATTGAAAATGTACATGCTGGTGGAATGAGAGGGGGGGGGGGGGGGTCAGGGAGAGAGAGAAAACAGTGAGATAGAGAGATTAGGATGTCTGATAAAAAGAGAGAAAGACAGAAGCAGATGGAGATAGATGGAAGATAGATAGAGAGAAAGAGAGATAGAGACAGAGAGACAAAAGCAAGAGAGAGAAAGAGAGTATAAGTTTACGGATATGATTCACCTGACATGTTATGTTATTAGTTCTAATAGTATGAATATCGTGTGTGTGTGTGTGTGTGTGTGTATGCCTCAGTTCCGCCTCTGTATCCTCATCACCCAAAGCCTGCTGGGAGTTGATGCCCTTAAGATAAATGTCCCCGGGGGAGCATGATGCGTTAGCATTAGCTGAATGAGAGATGAACTTTTCGGCAGTTGGTCCCTGCCAGAGACGAGCTCGCCGGCATCATAAGTGAGAGTTCCCTTCTGTCACAGGCTGCGATGGGAGGGGAGTGAGCCTGTCGAGCCTGTGACTACCAATCAGACGGAGGGGTGGAGGAGCCCTTACCCGGCAACAGCTGAAAAGTGTCTGTCATTGCTCCACGGCTCACAGGTGGTTCAGTGTGTGTTGCCTACCCCCCTAACACATGCATGCAAACACACACACACACACACACACACACACACACACACACACACACACATACACACACACACACACACACACACACACACACACACACACACACAAACACACAGAAAAAAACACACACAGAGAGGCAGCTTCCTCCCCCTTCAGCCTGACAGACTGTGTAGTATTCACCCGCACACGCTATCTTGATGAATGACTCGTAATTGTGAGTGAGTGTCACAACTTTGGGCTGGAGGTCTGTTCGTGTCTCCGTAGGTCCAGGGAGGGTAACATTTGCTCAGGGATTTCATAGCCATGTGTCGGCAGAAGTTGAGTTCACTTGAGAACATAAGCGTATGGTCTGTAGTTTAAAATAAATGTGTGTGTGTGTGTGTGCGTGCGTGCGTGCGTGTGTGCGTGCGTGCGTGCGTGTGTGTGTTAGTGTGTTTGTGTGTGTGTGTATGTATGTGTATGTGTACAGTATGTGTGTGTGTTTGTGTGTGACACTGGACTTTCTGTTTTGAAAAGGACCTGTTATGATTTATACAGCAACATTAACATTTCCTCATTATCTCTAAGTCATGAGTCTCGGTCAGGCTGGGGTTGAGCTGGGAGCTGTTTTGCGCCTCTCTGACCGAACTGGACTGAATCAATACCAAACAGCCTTTAACACACAACAAACACCCACTCATTCTGCAGCACTGGCTGCAAGAGGATGTCAGGTCGCCTTGTCTGGGCCGTCTAACATCTCTCTCCCTCTCTCTCTCTCTCTCTCCCTTGTCTCTCTCTCTCTCTCTCTCTCTCACTCTCTGTCCGCCTGCCCAGCCACTCTGTCTGCGGGCTAATGAAGGAGCGGCGCTGTCTTGTTGTTCTGCTGGTGAAGACTGGTACTCAGCACGCAGTCTCTGCTGAAGGGTTGTGTTTTCCTGAGCTGGGCTCTTGAAGAGCTCTCCGCTTGTTATTTGACTCATAATGTAAAATGTGGCCTTCCTGAGGAAAAACACACTGTGATGGTTAGAAAACCATTGGGCTTTTTAGGCTGCATTTATTCTTTCATTGCCTCCGCTGAGGTGGTTATGTGTTTGGTTGGGTTTATTGTCTGTTGGTCTGTCTGTTTTTCAAAAACAAACAGGCCGGTTTTCATTAAACCTGGTGGAGGGGGTGCAGCATGGGCCTAGGAAGAAGCCATTACATTTTGCGCAGTGAAATAAATTAGTAATAATTAAGAAAGCACCTCCTGACTGGTGCTTCTGCTGGCTTTGGTCAAAACCTTAAACCCAGGCTCAGGGCGTCAGTGGAATCCAAGCAGAGGCAAAACACTGCTTCACCTAACCAACAGGGCCAAGATCTGCTCATGGTCTCTGCTCATGTTCTACTTTACCCGGGTAAGGATCAACGCCTCCACAGATTCAACCCGTTCACTGAGCCAGCGGACACAAGGCACCTCTCAGCCTGAGTGCCTCCTGTGAGGGGTTCCACCCCAGGCGCAGTAGTCACACACACAGAAAGAGAGGAAAAAAAAAACCTTCCGAAATCTGCTGGCCTCGCTTACAGAGCTCTATTGACATTTGGGTGTGTTAGGCTGCTAGCGCCTTACCTCCTCTCCAAACACCTCGCTCCTCACGGGACGCCCTGCACTACTGCAATGAACGGGGTGTGGAGGAATATTTTACCTGCTTGCCACGGGTGTGGGGGAGGGTAGTGCAACTTCTTCGCCTGTCCGAGTCATGCGGAAAAAGATTGAATTCATCTACGGTTTTGACATGGATGTCATGTACGAGATGAAGGGCCAGATGGAGGAGAGGTGGATGGGAAGGTGAGAGGGAGGCAAAGGGAAGTAAAGTGTATTCTGGGTTTTTTTTTTTTATCTGTGTGGTTGAAACGTGTTTGTACAAGCAGCTCATCGTTTGTATTGTATACAGGAGATGATGGGGGATTGGCTGGATGGAGCATGCAATCTGTCTCTCCCACTTCTCTCTCTCTCTCTCATTCCCACCTCTCTCTCTGTCCCTCTCTTTCTTTCTCTCTCTCTATCCGTGAGAGGGCCCAACCTGACATCTCGAGTCAGATGTGACGGACGGGAACTAACAGGTCCGCAGGCTCCGTCAAACACAGACACTCAGAAATCCCGAGGCGGTGGTCGTGACAGCGAGAGGGAGCGCTTGGACACCCTCAGGGCTTGTGGTCCTGGCTGACCCCACCAGAGCCTGCAGGGGGGCCAGGCAGTCACCTCACTCTGTCTCCGCACGAGCGGGTCAGCTTAGAGGAAGTCAGCACTTTCCACTGGGTTTTCTGTGAAACAATGAGGACCCGTCCTTTGCCAACCTCTCCACCTCTCTGAGTCAATAAGCAGAAAGCCTCATGTGTACTCAGAATTAGAGTTGAATAATGACATGCGTCGGGATTTCGCCTATCTGGATAAATCAGAGAGGATTACAGCATTAGCAGTTTCCGTTCAGTGCAAATGTTGCTCTCTATAGAGTTACATTTCTGCCGTGTTCAGAAAAGCACAAGAGGCTGTCGCTGGGAATTTGAATCCAAAAGCTCCCTGGGTGAACTCGCCTCTTGTTTGTCTTCCATTTGCATTCTGCCCAAAGCATAGATACCCGTGGAGTAGTCTTGGTATTTCAAATGCAGAAGATCTCATTATTTTTCCATCATAGTTATTGAGAGACATTTGCAAAGTATGAGGCAAAATGTGCATGTCAGACAAGCGGGTTTGGGCATTTAGCATGTTGCATCAGGTGTGTTTGCCCATGGCATTTATCAATGGCCTGGGGCAGATGAATTATTTTAGGGTATCATTACATAACACACCCCACCGAAATGGCAACAAAACAACATAGAGGATGAGAGTGACTCAGCTTTTTTTTGGAGTCTGAACTGCATGTGACGGGTCTCTTCCCCTCTCACAAACTCTGTCTCTTTTTTCGCAAGAGAAAGACTCCCTCCACACAGTAAGAGGCCCATGCAGCTGTAGTAAGAGACCCGTGCAGCTGTAGTAAGAGACCTGTGCAGCTGTAGTAAGAGGCCCATGCAGCTGTTCTGGGAACAGGGCTAAAGAAAGGCTCAGGGCACAACACTCTCCTAGAGCAAGATGGGAGTAAAGTGATCAGTCCCACTCTATATCAAATGTTTTTACACAAGCAATGCATAATACTGTATACTAATACTGAAAGGGTTCAGATTAAAACAAGTGTCATGGCCCAGACTGAATAATCATGTGCATGAGTACCACCGCCTGGTGATGAAAACTTCCATGGCTCTGAGTATCGTTTGTGTGGGCTGCAGCTGGATGGATGGATGGATGGATTGATAGACAGATGGATAGAGAGAGAGATTGCTGAAGGTAGACAACATTTGATAATCTATGGGCAAAAAGACTATGGGCAAAAAGTTCTCTGCAATTTATGGCATCTAACAGGAGATCTCCACCGTGTCTCAAAATGTTCCTTCCTCCAACGCTCACAGATCTGTGTTACCTTCACAGTGATTCACAAGGCTAGTGGAAGTTTTTATTTCAGTTCCATCAATAAGATGAAATGTTTTCGCCGTTAAAATGCCTGACATCAGAGAAGTCATTTCATACACAGAGGCTTCGAGATCAGGAAGCTTGTATTACAATTTGGTTGCAAATGGCAGCAGATGTATGGTCTTATTTTCCATACAAAGGGGGGGGGAAAGGTAATCATCTATTTGTAGATGAAAAACAATCCTTGGATTCTCTGAGTCTATGATACTGACAAACCCGAAGGGTGTGACCTTCAGTAAACGTAACTCAATACCAGTGCATTAGACATTCATAATGCGCCTTTTGTTCTTGGCCCACATGAAAGGAACAATGGCCGGTGACGTCCACCCCATCTGAATGGCTGATCGAAAACAAAGCCCTGTGTGCTTTTCAAGGGGATCCTCCTGTCCTCTTCCTCATTTTCCTCCCTTTCTCTCTCTCTCTCTCCTCCTCAGGACTCTCTTCTCACCCCTCTGTTCCTCTGTCTCAGGAACGAACACAACCTTGGTAACACTCTGTCATGAGAGGGACACAACCTTGTTATATAAGCATGTCATTGCAGGTGGCATGTCTAGTTTTTAGTCCTCATGACGGTTGATGTGCAATGACGTGGAGAAAAAACTCCATACGTCCTCACAGGTTTTGTCAGTCTTCTGGGGGAAGGTTCAAGTAAAATGTTCCAGAATGGAAAATGACCTATGCAAAAGGTGTCTCAAAAATGGTTTAATTTCAAAATGGCTTCCTCTCCTCTCCACACACCCCACCCCCATCCCCTGTGTGAATAGCTGTCCTCTCTCATGCTCATCCTCTCACATCACAGTCAAGACCCAGGTCATCAGCATTCGGGGTGGGGGTGGGGTCGGGTGGGGCAGTACTTGCTGGCTCAGAGATCCTTTATCGTGGGTTAAACTCTGATGCCCTCTCTGCACCACGAGGACATTTCTCACCCCGCTCTCTTACATCACAAGGACTCCTTCCGAGCCTTCCATTAAACATCAAGACACCTTCTCTGTACTGAGAGCTACTTTGACCGTGAGAGGTGAGTGATTATACCACTGCTTTTTTTTTTTTAAAGCCTGATGACGATGACTCAAGCATGTATTCAGTTCACACAGTAATTAGCTGTCAAAGTTTGATACATTTTCCACACCTCAGACTTATTTCATTTTTTTTGCATGTGAAATGTTGTTTACAGGAAATGATCGCCTCCAGTTTCATTGGATTACATCAGACTATAGATGCAAATATCTGTCTACTGGCAGAAAGGATACCGCCTACATCAGTAACTGGAGCCCAGGGCTGTCGGATCAGTAAGTGCTGCTGTGTAGTTTTTTTAGGCTCTGGACCTCATATTTCACTTTGGTGCTGGGCTCCACATATTTTTAGCACCGGCCGGCCCATTTATCGATTGCATCAGTTTGCTTATCGTGGAGGCAGCACCTGGAGGCTAGAGACTAGAGGCTGGAGGCAGGCTGTGGTGCTCAGCTCAGTGTCCTTGAGATGATACAGCCTCTCAGCCTCCCCCTCCCCCTCCCCCGACTGATGCCCCCAACGGCCCTTCCAGGAGCTGCTGAGAGAAGAAGGGGAACACACACTAACACAGGCTTCACCTCTAACACAAATGTGTGGATGGAAGTTTGACTTGCCAAGGGGCAAAACATCTATAAATTCAAAGCTGTCACATAGTGAACTGCCAAAAAAAAAGGCAAATCATCTAAAATAGCAAATCATTGTGGAAGTGCTTCTTTTTATTAATTAAAAAAAGATTCCAGAGGCCTTTTTTGTTTGTCAAGAAATAAAATATATTCTGCCAATGAATGGATATTATTGATTTTGCTCATGCTGAAGGACAAGGAAGACACAACCCATTAACCACAAGCAGGAAGTGCCCATGAAATATATGGACAGCCTCATTGGTGTATACATTATAATTCACCATGACGAGCTGGAATCCCCCTGGAATCAACGAAAGAGAAGAAGCGTGTGTGTGTGTAATATTTATAGTAGCGCATGAGGGGGTGAAGAGGTGATACCCAAACTGGTTGTTTACCTGCTCAACCTTCCATGCCACTACCCAGGGAGCCCTTGAAATCCAGACCTGCACAGACGTGATGTTTTTCTGAACAGCTCACTACCTGGGCTGCTTCCTTCTCCTCAAAGCTTTGTTCAATATAGAACATCCAACAGACCTGTTATGGAAAACGTTACAATACAAAATGTTACTTCTATAATTCTCACAGTCAGTGGAGATTTCATGCAAAAATAAAAGGAAGACCAGTAAAGACTGTTATTTTTTACGTAGGTTTTCTGTGACATGTCTTTCAGGTGTATGGTCATCTGGGAGAATTATATTTAAGGCTCTTAATATAATAAACCTTTACCCCTCCAGCTGCAGAGGCCTGTAGAATCATCCCTGTCTTTGAGTCCACCTGCAACATTAGTCATTTGTAATGTGCCATTGAAACCTATTGCTTAAGGACAGAATGCTAAAGTCATGCTTCAGCTGTGATCTGCCTTTGTGTCCGTTACCTTCCTTTCCACCATGACAGTCTCTCACCAGGGAAGCCTAAAGGTGTGAGGGGTCGGCGCCTCCACGAACACTCACCTCCAGCGCTCTGCTCTCTCACACAAGGCTCTCGTTCTGCCCAGGCCCAGCTACCAGAGGGGTCTGCTCTGGGCTCTGCTAGACCTGATGGGAACGGGTTTAAAAAAAAAAAAAACTAAAACAAAAAACCCCAGAGAGTCTGCTTGAGAGCTGGCCCGCCCTGTAATCGCGAAATCTAAAAAGGTTCAAAGTGAATCTGTGAGTGGCCAGATTGGATTTGGCCTCGCATCAAGGTAGGAGCTGGCAGGGGTGTTGTTTTGTACTCCAGTCCTACCCTGTGAGCCCGTATTAGCATGCGCTGCGGGGGAGTGTACTGCTCCATGGCGGAGGAGACGCAGCAGTGGCTGGGGACCTGCGGCCAGCACGTGCTTCTCTTCCGCCACTGCTGCTGCTGCTCCTGCTGCTGCTGCTGCTGCTGCTGTGGCCAACCGAGGCGTCCGCCACTGACAGCGCTCCGGTGCACTCAAAGGTCACACGATTTGATCAAATCCCAACTGGCCGCTTCCTAATCTTCCATATTAGGCTTAGCCACTGACTCAGCCGGAACAGCACTGAACCGACAACGCCAGATGCGAGCTGGCTTTTTTCTAGCTGATCCAGACCAGAACCGCTCAAGGTCTGGCACAGATCTGGCCCTGGTCTTGAATCTATCGACCGCCATAGGAGATACCTCTCAAAAAACCTATCCTCTCAGGGACAGATTACACGGTGGAGTGCAGTTTCTTTTTACACACACTATTTCTTTTAAAGTTTTTCTCCCCTCTTTCTCTCTCCCTCTCCTGTCCAATCTCCTCTTCATCTGGGTTTGGTAACCCAGTGTCATATGAAACAGATGGGATACAATATCGTTCTGCACCAGTGCAAAATTCCATTCTTCCAAAACATCCTCCAGGCGGCTTGTACAGCGATGTTAGATGGTGGTCTACGAGTTGTCCTGTACACATGTATCTGGCAACATCATTTATGTTCCACTGCTCATTCAATTGGACAAGTGCAATTTGTCATGGAGTGGCGTGGCTTGTTTATTGGTTTTCAGGCATGACCATGAAATGTGATTTTATGGAAGAAAAAGAGGCACCTGGTGAACGTATCACAAGAGTGTAAAATGAGGTCACTTGGAACGATTTTCTCCAGATGAAGCACAGATTGGTTTGACCGCACTGCCAACCGCACGGGTGAAACGTGGGGCATGGTGACCAAGAGGTCACTGCCAGAGATCGCATCCAGGCCACCGCGACCAGTCAGGATCACCCCCAGTTGTTCTCTTATAGTCAACAAAGTTACAGTAAATGTGTGTGTGAGTGTTATCACCAGTGGCAGCAGTAAAAGCTGCTTTATTGAAAACATGTACCAGCTGACATGTTTATGTTAAAAACCACCAGAGCTGGCAATGTAATGCTGATTTTCTATAAGGATGGAAAACAATGCCATATGGAAAAAAACAAAAACATCCAAAAACCACTGTAGTCTTTATGGGAATTTTCCATTCTCTACAACACCTGTCTATTAATAGAGTGACGTTTATGTAATCTGTGTGTCTGTGGCAAATCAATTTCAGTTCCACCCAGCAATCAATCAGGTCCTTACTTGTCACAGAGAGAGAGAGAGTGGGAGAGAGAGAGAGAGGAGAGAGAGAGAGAGAGGGAGAGAGGGAGCGAGAGAGCGAGAACAGATTATGTTTGTTATGCTTAAGTGGAGGTGAACGGCTATTGTTGTCGCCCTGAACATTTTTTCCTCCCTTTTGTCCGCGTGGCCTGTTTGAAGCCACATCTGCCTTCTTTCAAAGGGTGATTGTGGCTGGGACCATGTGCTGATAAATGTGTGTTGTGTCTGACATTGGAGTTGTTATTGCACATGTACCACAGATGAGGATGAGTGGATCAATTGTATTTGCCAGGATTGATAAAAAAAATAAAATTCTTCTTGGAAAGGTTAAATGGGACAATGCATTTTTCAAGGGCCGACCTTGCAGACTCACCAGTGTGCATGTTCAGTGTGCATGTTCACATGTATGTCTACACACACACACACACACACACACACACACACACACACACACACACACACACACACACACACACACACACATACACACACATACACACACACCCACACACACACACACACACACACACACACACACACACACACACACACACACACACACACACACACACTCACACACACACACACACAAGGACAACCAGGCAGCATGCAATCACACATTGTGAGAGACAGTGAAAGTGGCCATGAGCCACCGGTCTCTCCTGTGCTAAGAGTAGGCCCTCTACTCAATACAAATAGCTTGAGCTTTCAGCTCAGGCCCATGGCTGTCTGTGGGAAGGCCAGTGTGCTCGCTAGCAGAGTGCTTTGTCATTGTGCCTCTTTGCAAAGCAGGAGTATAAACTTACTGATGCTGAACATGTGGAACTTTTATCTCCTTTTTTATCCCTTCCTTTCTCTCTCTCTCTCTCTCTCTTTTTGTTTTTTTGCTTTTACACAGCGCTCATGTCTGTCTAAGAGATCATCTGTCATGGTGCCAATCCATTGCATCCAGAAGGAGAGATTTGTCACTTCAAAGTTCAAAGTTCAAAAGTTCAAAGTACTTTATTTGTCATTGCCACAAAGACAACGAGACAGTAGAGGCAACCAGACTTCTTACACAGCTAAATAATAATAAATAACAATTAATAAATAGATTCATAAATATCATACATAAAATAATAATAATAAATGCAATATATTTCCATATCTCCATATTTCCATATTAAGGTGCATCAAGTGTTAGAGTGCACAGTCCAAGGGGGGCGGGGTGGGCTGGGCCGGGGGGAGATGAAGGGGGGTGGGGGGGTGGGGTGGGTAAGCACTTCCTCACCGATTCCTCATAAATCACCAGATGAAGAAAAAATTAAGAGGACACTGTTTCTTTCCACCAACCTCCTATCACCCCTCTATCTCGCAGAGCATTGCAGAGCAAACCATTTTTTTTAAAGACTACTCTTCACAGTGAACATGTGAGTGCTCAAACGAATGATGACACCCACAATTGCTACACCGCCCCTCTGGCCTTTGCATTGTCCCCAAAAATCTCTCTCTCCCTCACTCTCCCTTTCTTTCTAAGACATCACGTTACCCTCGCTGGAGGCCACGCTGCACTTAAATGTCACCTGCGCAATGAATAAAGGAGCGGGGTCCAATCTGTGAGAACTGTTGCTATGGCGACTTTTACATCACTGTTCAGACCAGAGGGACCAATTTTTGGAAAACATTCTTTTATTATTGGTGTTTGTGATGCGTTGTCTTGGGGACGGTGGGCAAGTTAAGGGGATGGGGATTGGGGGGAAGAGGAAGGGGAAGGGGGGTAGCTGAACTCCAGAAGACCCAGGAAACAAGAGTGAGGGGTCTCAGAAGGTCTAACACGTGTCTTCATAGGTTGTCAATGGTGTGTGTCATTCAGAAGTAATTAGTACCATAGAGGTCAATATTCACTTGCTTATCCTCTGACCCAAGACAAGCCCAGTTGTGGTTTTATAGGCAAAGCAGTTTCAGCAGGAATCAATGAGACCATTTTGAGAAAGCCCACCTTGAAAACAAACATCCAATGACACCCATAGTATGCAACAATGTTATACACACAATGATAGACAAATTAAATGCACAGTGCTGGAAGCCTTGGGGAGTTTATTTGCTTTGGATTAAAGTGCCTGTCAAATGAATAAACTTAAACCTGTTCACTTTCATAATATCGTAATTATTTATGAATATGTGAAACAGCTACATTGAATAAAGGGGGTGAAAAAAGATATAGATAAACCAAGCTAATGGTACTCACAGAATCTGAGGGAAAATTTAAGTAGAAGCTAATCAAATATGCCTCTGGTGTACATGAGTCATGGGTCTAGACCACTGCCATGTTAGGGGCAATGTTCCACTTTACTTGCTCTTGTTTGACATGACTGCACTATATGCATGTGCCAAAGCTAACAACAGCGATGCCACATCATTCAGCTGCCTCCTATATGTAGAGCCTGTTGTCACATGCTGAGGTTATGTGCGCGTGTGGCGTGCATGTGTGTGTGTGTGTGTGTGTGTGTGTGCAGGCGCACACCAAGGGGGGTACCTCAACAACAGCTGTTGTCTTGACAGTTGTGTCTCAAAACAGCAGAATACTTTTGTCAAAAACCACGACTGACGACTCAATGTTTGGAAGGTCAATGGACAAGGATCACTATTCGGTGTCCTATGAACATGAATGATGATGGTGTCAAATAAAACCTGAGGTCAGTGTGTCAATAGATAGGTTGATTGATTAACAGAAAGACGGACAGACAGATCATCAGATGGAGAAACAATCAGTCAAATGGAGAGAGAAACTGTGTTGATAATTAAGACAAAGAGAGTCAGGTCAACAGTAAAGCTGGTCTTGTGACAGCATTTCAAAGTCACATTTGTATGTTTGTGCTCACAGGCACGCTGAGGACACTGGGGACATGTCCCAATCACTTTATGCAATCACCAATTTCGACAACTGAGGCGGGGGTGCTAATAATTACGCTACACCGCCTGGATTAGATATCGGTCGCAAGAACATCTCTAGTTTCAGGGAATCATGTTTTCTCACTGCGTTGTTTTGCTGGCCATGAATTGACAGAACAGAAGGTATCACTTGTTTTTAGCATGTTTTAACATTTTAGTTTTAAAGCCTTACACAATCCCAGTAACCTATGAAATTCGATGCATTTGCCTCCTGGTTAAGCTCATCACGACAGCAGAGACAGACAATGCAACAGGCAAGTGACGGGTACGATCATATGAAATCCCATCTATGGCCTCAGCACTTTTCTAACCACAACAACTCCAAAAAACAATGTCTGTGCTCATCAGCTGGGCTGATAAGGGCTATGGAGCACAATGGAGTGCCATAGCCGTGTCTTTCCATTATCCACCAGCAAGAACATGCATAAAAACCGAAAGGGTAAATCTGGCGTACGGCAGCGGTTAGTGGTAATAAAGTCACTTTTAAAGCGGATATTGGCCCTCCAAGAGTCTGTCTCTATTAACGTTTCTACCTTATGACACTTAAAGCAGAAATGTAGATTTCTATCTCTGCTTGACCTTAACTTGAATGGAAAACCTTAACTCCTCAATCAATCTAAAGCTCGGATGCATTTTCAGTTACTGTAAATATAATGTCTACATTCTTCAGGTCGGGGAGAGGGGGCAAAATATTCATAGAGAGGCAAGTGTGAGCATATGCCCGAGAAATATGTGAGTGTTTGTTCCTGCCCTGGCTGCTACTTCTGTGTGTGTGTGTGTAACTGGGCACGGCGCCACCTTCAAACCGGCCCATCTGCAAACATCTGCACAGGATGTGTCTCAGAATCGAGATATTCTGGGAGTGTTTGCTTAGGCCTCTCATGCCATTTTTCCCCTTCTAACCTTTGCCCCCCCCACCCCCCCACCCCCCTCCAGCCTCCCGCAGAGGCAGATATTTATCAGCCTCACAGTTTTCATATTGGTTCATAAATATGGAGATTATGTCCCTCTCCCTCCATCTCTCTGCCAGCTGGCCAGGCGTATCTTTACTTGTTGTTTGACGGCAGGATTTTTCAGTTAAACAAGATGGAGGCTAAGCACAGCTGAGTACAAAGGGCTATGCTGAGCACATTGTGATATGTTAATTGAAGATGTTAAATTCAGTCTTTGTGCTCAGGCAACATGTGAAAATGCAGATCATGTTATTGCATGTGTGTGCCAGATCCTGGTGGAACCCTGAGGAGGCCTTCTGGAGTCCACGGTCTTCTAGTTGACCTGAACCAGTCGACAGGGACCCCTAGTAGACCCATAGTTGGCCTGAGGGGATACAGTGTAATGTGTCTGTTCTGACATCACATACAACAGAGGGGGGGGGGGGGGGGGGGCGTGAAGTCAGTGTTACTGTTATGGAAAGAAAATGCCACAGGCTCTCAAGGTCTGAACACAAACTGCTCCTCAAATCAGATCAGGCTCACAACAGACAGGAAATGTGAAGGAAAAGTGGTGCTCTCATCCCTACATTGAGCCCGGAGAGGGATTGTGACCTGCTCAAAATGATCACTAGGCAGTGCAAGATGACAGCTAGTCTATTTGCATGAAACAGTTTGAATATGAATAGTTCTCTGATTGTATATCTTACATATGCAGTGGTGTCCTGGCCGTCGTGCGAACCACGAGAAATCCCGGTGAGCCGCCACATCGGTGGGGCCGGTAGATCGTCAAAACAACCCGTAAAGATTTTACCGACCCTGTCTTTCTCCTAACCGGCCCACTCTGTCTGACTGTCAGTCGCCCATGAGAGCGTGCTGCGTGCATGCTGTGCACCAGGCTCACTGTCCAATCACAGCCAAGTTAGTTATTGCACATTCACATTTTAGACTAATGCAAAAGTAGCGTGCAGCAGTGAGATGGCCAACAAAAGCCATAGACAAGCAGAGAACATCAAGACATAAAGATGGGTTGAAAAAATAGAGAGAAAAAACATTTGCATTGGAGTCAGAGGCTTCCAAATAGACCTACAGGTTGGGCTTCAGTATCCTCAAGGGGCTTGCACCTCAGATGACTCTGAGTTGGCGAGCAATGCTATTTTCAAGGAGCAGACTCGAGTGGTTGGATGTCCTTTAAATTGGCTAGGCTACATGGCTTCCGTTAAAATTGCTGTAACTTGTGTCTACAGAGCGATCCCACTGACAGGCTAATATTTAAGCCATGGTCTTGGTGTGCTACAATGGGAGTCTGTGCCCTCTGAAATATGTCCTTGAATAGATATACAGTGGGCTTCTTTCCATTGCACAAACTGTTGAATACATTCAAAATCACCTGTCAACAATAAATAGAGTATATCATTACCAGTAAGGACTAGGGTACTAAATCTAGTGGGCTATATAGGGACCTTAAGCCTATGCATTGAACAAAACGAATAAATCAAACTAATGCAATGCAGGAAATCACTGCAAGATTGTAAAAATGACCCATCAAACTCATATTCCTTTTTCAGTTGTATTCATGTGAGTATAAAAACAATAACAGCACCAATAATAATATTACCACAGGCTTTGTGGTCCTACATTTAAATGCTGTATATTAAGTACTGCTGCAGTCTGCCCATATCATGCCTGTGATTATTATTTAGTACTAGTATCTATCATGCCTGCATGACTAATTTTGGGACTGCTTGTTATGTTCATACTGCTTGCTGTGCCCGTTGTGGGAGGAGAGGAGGAGAGAGCAGGAGAGAGCACGTGAGCACAGCTGCGAGGATAGAGGAGTGGAGATAAGAGAGGAGAGGAGAGAGGGCATGAGAAAACAGCAGACGTGAGAGTGCATTGGAGAGACAAAGGAGAATGGAGCATATGAAACGAATGAGGAGAGAGGACATGAGATGGAAATCAGAGTTGCCCCACCCCGACCCCCATCCCCCCACCCCAGGCTTTTCCAAGCGGACAAGTCTAGGGCCGAATTTCTTTCCCAGTACACCCCTGAGCATATGTACCTACATCTAATGGAAATGCTGGCAGCAAAGTCAGTGGGTATCTCTCCAGGAGGCATCTCATTTGGTTTGGGTTCTCATAGATTCCCATTCGCAAAGGAGGCATGAGAGAGGAGAGAGAGAGTTGCTTGAGCACTTTCACAAATTTAGATGAAGGGAGTCATATGGGAAATGAAGAAACTGATCTCTTTTTTGGGGGTCTGTGTTAGAAGTCTCACAGCGTGGTTTCTTTTTTTTTCTTGCTTAAAATCAGTCGCTTCCCTCTTTCACTATGCTGACTTTCCCCCTGTAAGGCCTTAGTTTTTTCTTCTGTGGAAATATGACACTCACACAAACACCAAGAACAAGACGGAAATGTATGATGTGAACAACACCGCAGTGGGATCACGTTCACAGTCGTATGTTTTCTGAGAGGTCTTCATACGTGTGCGAATTTGGGGAAGGATTGAATCACCGGGAGGCACGTGGGCGCTCACCTGCTCACCAATTGCTAACATCCACAGCCTGTGCAGCGTCTCCGCGCCCTGCAATGCAATTACAAGGTGGGAACAGTCAAGCGTCGAGAGATCCATAATGAATGAGGTGGATGTTTGAACTTTGGAATGCATTAGCTGGCCACACGTTATTCCACGGCCATGAATGCTGAGCAGCCCTCAAGCAGAGGGGAACGTGGCAGAGGGACATTTGCTCCCCTCATCTCTTCATCTTCTCCCTGTCTAATATGATTTCAGCCCTCATTTATCAGGCTTTCCCCTTCCCCAGCGCCTACTAGGTGCTCCAGATTTGGCACTTTTAATTCCTATCGCACTCTTAATTGCTAACCGCCTCGCTGTTGCTTCATTTTTCATCCTTTTCGTTCTTTGAGATGCACACATGCTCCTATTTCTCTCTCTCTCTCTCTCTCTCTCTCTCTCTCTCTCTCTCTCTCTCCTTCTCTCTCTCTCTCTCTCACCACTATCTCTCTCTTGTCTGTGTTTGTCTCCATCTTCCCAACAGCTGCTCCCTCCTATATGTCCTTCAGAAACTAGTCTGCCTTTATTCAATAATGCCACGACCATAAATATTTAAATAAATGAGAATATTCCGAGCCCATATTCAGCGCTGATCCTCATCATCGATCGGAGCTCCAGTGTAAGACCTCTGGTTTGTGTTTTTATGAGCCGCCCCCCCGCCTCCGACTGCAGGTCCATAAAAGCCTGCTCCTTTTGACTGAGGGTGTGAACCCTACTCATTGGGTGTCAGCTATTTCCCCTTACCTCGCACCCCTGCCTTCATCCGCCCCCACTCCCACCCCCTTATTAACGTGGGCCCTCCTAAAACTTAAAACACCTCTGAGGCTTTGAGCTTCAAGTCGCTTCCCTGACACTCGTGAAATACAGTCCCTTTTGATCCTCATCTGTCAGGATTTTGCAAACCTTAATCCCACCTCCCCACCACCACTACCCCTGCTCCCACGGTCAAGTATTTACAGCTCAGTAAGCATTGGTTTCGTTAGGATGTGCCATCACTTCAGAGGGCTAAATATAAGAGATTTCTTTTCAAGATTGTGTTACAAATGAGTGTCGGCCTAAAAGTCTCTTTCGAGCAGCCTTAGTCGCAACCTCATCTGACAAAAGGCACACTAGGCTTCACCGGGAACAAAATATAAGTAATCGCTTGATTTGATTATAAAAAAGTGCCTCATGAATCTTCCGCATTAAAATTCAGCAGCTCCAGTGTGCGACATAAATAAAGGAAAGTACATTAGAGCTGTCAGAGACAGAGTGAAAAATTGCTGCGATTCATTTTAGCACTTTATGGCACAGGGATTCCATTTAATCACAAATATGAAAGGATGAATCACTTCTAATACGATGTCCACGCTGCACACTGAAATTGTGAACTTCACACTTCAAATGCAACTGTCTACAGATGTATTACTTTGAGGCGAGAAAAAAGAAAAGAATTAAAAAGCACCAGTATTTCAGATAAAAGGGTGTCCTGTTATCTACTGAACCTTCTATTGCCTATAATACCTGTCCTGAGGAGAAACCACAGATATTATGAAATAAAATATTGCTGAGTCGGTCAGTGTGCTGTGCTCAGATCCACTGCATATCTATCCATTTTAAAGAGAGCCAGAATGGCATTTCATCAGGGATATCCTACTAATGTGTGATTCTGGGGAACAGTAAAAACCCACAGCACTTCGCCACTCTCCTCATGCATTCTAATTAGCGAATTGAGTCACTCCTTGTCGCTAGGAGGCATTTTAGCAGGATTCAGTTTTTTTTTTACGCCTCACATGCCCTGAGAATGCCCTCAGGTCAGCTGAGAGCAGGCCCTCCTGACCTATTGACTACCCCCCTCTTCCTCCTCCTCCTGCTCGGACCCTCCTAATTCATTCAGTCGACCTAGGACATGTGACAGAAGGCTATGGTTGCCAAACATTAAGCGAAACAGGATGCCTGATTAACAAGGATCTGGGTGAATGTTCCAAGAAATCAAAATGTTTCTCGAGGCCAGAGATGATATGACTTCATCACAGAATGTTTTTTTTGTATTCTGTGTAAACAAATAGTGAACGTAGGGGTTTGACCTTTCTCTGCTTGTTCATAACTTATGGATGTGCCTATCTGACAGAGAGGGAGAGAGAAAATAAGTCAACTACATGATGCAGCACTTATATTTAAATGAAGAAGCTGGTTAAAATTCTGCTAATTCAGCCAAGGGCAGTGGCTGCTCTTGTGCTTTGGAGGCCATGACAGTTACCAGGAAATGTATGAAGCTGTTCAGACTTGCAGATTTTTTTAGTATTTTAGTTCAGTATTTTAACAGCATATACATCGATCTAGTGGAAATCTAACATAAATCTCTTCTTGCACACAACATAAGGGAACCACATTGTGTTGTGCACTGGGGACTGTAACAAACCATGGCTGTATGAATGATAGATGCTGTTTTCTAGGTGATCTAGGTGGACAAGGTGTTACTTAGTCAAAATAAAAGCAATTTGCAAAGTGATCAAAATATGACCCATTTGTATCGGTAGTAGTCATACAGAGAGCCATAAATGTAGCGTAAAGGTGTTGTTCTGCTTGCTGAGCCCAAGCAGGTCATGGGTCATTTGTGCTTCATGGACACCGTGAACAGCACTTCCACTAGTATTGACCTCACAGACTGGACTCAGCATCAGTTATAAAACAGACTGGGATATGAATGCAACCAGGATGGACATACTGATGGTCCAGAGACCAAGACTTTGTGACCAGACATTAACAGTGCCTGATGTGTTTATTTTGGAAATATCACTTAATTTTATATCAGACTCTGTGAATGGAGACCAATATAAGCAGATAAATAAATTCAACAACTCAAAAAAGGAGCCACCTCATAACCCGACACGTCATGTAAACTAATGCAGTGAATTCACTGTTGCAAATTACCATGGTTGTGTTGTTTGGCAGAGATGTAAGCAAAACATGTTAGCTAGCTTTCTACACAAACTGCCTTTGGAAGCATTTACTTGTAAGGTTTCCTTTCTGAAGAGCAGGTTGCACTGACACAGCTTAAAGCTCATTTAAAGGTCTACCCAGGTCAGTCAGCCAAAGGTATAAACACTTAAGCAGTGTTTCAATGGTCATGATCTTATAGCGGTTTTCCTCATCCCAAGGCAAGACAAGGCTGTCTACAAATAAAGTGCTTTGTTCACAGTAATATCAGAACCTGTTTTATTGGCCAAGTATGTTGCCACCAGAAATGTGGTCCTGGTTGTTGCTGGCCCTCAAGACAATATACAGACAATATATGATAGACAATGTGCATATAGTGCTTTGATAGTAACACAGAATGTGATGAAATTGTGATGAAAAGTATTGACACTGTCTACCACGGAAGTAAAAGACTAGCACAGCTTTGGGCTATTGCATCATTTCAGATCCCTTTCTCACTAGTATAGTACTTCTATAAAAGGAATGAAGGGAATATGGGGGGGTCATAATGTTGTTTTGCCTTTGAGCCAGCAGTAGAGATTGTCACAGAGCCAGAGCGATGTCTGTTTAAAAGGGAGACCCAGCATGGGGAGGGGTGTGATGCAGCCTAGCAGTGTTGTCAGAACATACAAATCCAACAAGAAAAGCATAAACATGATGTTTTTGAAAGTAGTTGGCAGGCTAGTTTATCTCTGATGCTATAGTGCTTTCAAGACAACGTTGAATTCATAACATGTATTCATAACACTTTAATGCATTCAATACATGATTCAATTCATGATTGAATTCATAACACTTTCATGCATTCAAGCCAAATGAAAACACATTGATATGGATGGTAATGACTCATCAGTGGATTTTCCTTCTATTTGCTGAGTATCTGTTATTATGTACAACTTCTTTTCTTGTTAATTTCTCACACAATTAAAAATGTTTTTTTTTTTATCATTTGATGTAGGCAAGGCCTCTAGGCTTTGTTAGGGTCGTCATGATATAAGTAATGATGTTCAATTGATTTAAAAACGTGTCTCACTGAAGCCGGGGATATATATTGTTTCAGAGATTCTTTCTTCAAGTGTCAATCCTCCGAATTCAAATTATCCGAATTCCAAGCGGTCTTGAATGCTGCATTATACATGCTATATTAAATGTCACACTTCTGCTACTGGAATGCATTCTGTCTAAAAAAACACTGTGGCAGCATTATGTTGGCAAAGCCAGTGTTGTAAGGGGTCTTCTTAAAGGCAATATACTGGGATCTCTGTTTGAAAAGGGGTTCTATCTTGTCCTCATCCACCACCAACCCTCACCTCCCTCATCCCCTTCACAAGTTCCTCTCTACAGCAGATCAAAGGCACAGATCATCTGTTTATTGTGCAAACTCGACTCCAGTCTCCATGTTAAGTTATAACAATCAAAAGCCTCTGGTCTGACCTCGCTGAGGGGATGGGAGCCAGAGTTGGGCAGGGAAGGGGGGGTGCAAGAGAGGGAGAGAACTTGGCAGAAGGAGGGGTAAGATACAGGGTTTTCTGACTCCTGCCTGGTGAAGTTGGCAGAAGAAGGGGTAAGATACAGGGTTTTCTGACTCCTGCCTGGTGAAGTTGGCAGAAGGAGGGGTAAGATACAGGGTTTTCTGACTCCTGCCTGGTGAAGTTGGCAGAAGGAGGGGTAAGATACAGGGTTTTCTGACTCCTGCCTGGTGAAGTTGGCAGAAGGAGGGGTAAGATACAGGGTTTTCTGACTCCTGCCCATAGAAGTTGGCAGAAGGAGGGGTAAGATACAGGGTTTTCTGACTCCTGCCTGGTGAAGTTGGCAGAAGGAGGGGTAAGATACAGGGTTTTCTGACTCCTGCCCATAGAAGTTGGCAGAAGGAGGGGTAAGATACAGGGTTTTCTGACTCCTGCCTGGTGAAGTTGGCAGAAGGAGGGGTAAGATACAGGGTTTTCTGACTCCTGCCTGGTGAAGTTGGCAGAAGGAGGGGTAAGATACAGGGTTTTCTGACTCCTGCCTGGTGAAGTTGGCAGAAGAAGGGGTAAGATACAGGGTTTTCTGACTCCTGCCTGGTGAAGTTGGCAGAAGAAGGGGTAAAATACAGGGTTTTCTGACTCCTGCTCGGTGAAGTTGTCAGAAGGAGGGGTAAGATACAGGGGTTTCTGGCTCCTGCCCGCTGAAGTTGAAGTGTTGCAGTGCCACTGTAAGGAGCCACTTCAGTCAGAGGACAGATTGGTGCTGGGTAATGTTTTCCAATAAATGAGTTACCTTTTTTCTTTGCTTTTCTTTCTTTCTTTTTTTGCTGCGGGCAGAAACAGGAATATCACAGATCATTAGGCAAGGGCATGCATCAGCACACTTCTCCCTGTGCCATGGAGAGAACTGCAGTAGGCAAGAACCCCTTAACAGTCAGTGAGAATACAGGAGCACACCTAGGCAATGAGGGAAAAAACTACATTTTCATTGTACACCATGCAGAGGGAAGGCAATTGATACACTGTACATGTCAAAGAGTGTACAGCACTATGGAATACAGAGGAGACCTAAACACCCATTTAGGAACCATCAGAAGAATTAGCAGGCCTCCCTAGCTTCACTCTCTCACAATCATATAAGATGAAAGCACAGTTACCTTGGGAAATAATTAAGATTACGGTTCTTAAATTGCGTCCCATCAGGAGAAGAAGCCATAGCAAAGAGATGGAGATGATTTATTGGATTAAAGGTAAGACAATATACATCTTTTAATGTTGTTACGGTCACCAGAAACATTCATAGCAACATCAAAACAAGGTGAAGAACGATTCACAATACAAGCATAAATAGAAATGTTAGACCCAAAATGAGAGGCATTTGGCCTATTCTGATCATCACCAATACTATTGAAAAATGTCCAGTGTGTCAATGAAATACTTTTACAGACAAAATGTGTCATTCCACCCACTTGATCCACCCCTAGAATAAAAAAAACCCCTAAGAGAGCAGACACTCTAGATGTAATGGACCACCTACCCATACACTAACCACTGTCCAGGAATGCACAGCAACAGATTCTTTGGGGTTGTATGCTGTCTAAATAACCCAGAATGCCTGGCAAGCACTGTTTAGATCGGTGCTATTGTGAGTCATGCTTGAACTCCATGCAAGTCTAATTGTGTCCTCCACACTGTTTTAGGCCCTGCCTAGAAAACATCCCACTCAGTGGATTCCTTTGTGCTTTCACAATTCAATGTAACATGTGATTCAAATGGCTTGTGAATGATGTTTAACTAAACTCTGCTCTCAATCTACCTCATTTTGGTTGAACGTTCTATTGATGGGCAATTATAAATATGTTTAAGCAGTCTACATGATGGCCTCATGAATACTGCACCTGCTTTGCTTACTTTACTAAGCATAGGGGAAACATAGTGAGGGCCTGTACCTTCCTTGCATTCGGGTATGTCAAATAATGTATCTCTTTAAAAGTCAAAGCCTATTCAACCAAAACATGACGTATAAGACGACATCAGCACCCTGGATACGGACGAACCATTCAGGATGAGCGCCTGCCCTGTTTTAAGCCAATCAGCGTTCGTGTTTTTTCCTCACACAACCACTGACAAATTGTAACTCCACCTAGGCTCCCTTTGCGCCTCTCTGCTCTTCTCGAGGAAACGAATACTGAGTTCTCGTTGGCTGCTCAGACACACCTACCAAGCTGCTTCGTTAAGCACAAAATGTTTCAGTTTTCTGTCTCTCCAAAGCGTTTTGCTCTTTTCTGAATGCAAGCATGTTTGGTTGCTTTGAACAGCACGATGTAACGCTAACGCCTTTATATAAGGGTTCGTCGATTAGAAGCGTCACAAATGTTCTTGTTGCAAGTAGGCCTACCCTAGGCTATGGACAGTCAAATTGAATAAAACTAAAGTATGACTGTGTCCAGTTTATAAGCAGCCCCTACGTTGAATGCAGCGAAACCTAAGTCTAACGTTGCCAGATCTATGAATAGATCAATGACAGTGTGGAGAGTTGAGTAGTTTAAAATAATATGCTTTGAATCGGAGTTACGCACGAACAGTCTGTTTGGAACAGACAACAAACCAATTAGATTCAAATGGCCTGATATAGCAAGAATTAAATTAAACGACGGGTCTCCAGTAGTGATTCTGTTTTGAGAGACATGGTGGTGGAACTAGGTAATATGTGACGCAAATGTTCTGTACATAGGCGTGACTTCGTTCCATAAAAACGTGTGCCACTGACAGACAGTGCCTAAAGACCAATGGACGTGCAAGTCGTTGGCACATGGGCGGGTTTATTTAATTTAAAACACCAATAGCTGACTCAGATGCTGCCTTCGTATTGTTTTGACCTCTGAAACCGCATCACCGCCTACCTCGTGTCCGTGGCGGAGGAAACCTATAAATACAGGATGAAATCTATGGTTCAGACTGAAGTTGTAAAAACAGCCAGGTGTAGAGAAGTGAGACCTAGCCTGTCGAAAGGTGAAAACGTAAAAATCGCTTAATAACGAAACTATAGCAAGATAATCTTGCCTACAGACAGCTACACTTACTGGAATATTTTATATGCTATATGTGAAGAAATATTTATATCCACTCTTTCTTATTTGCACTAACGGTACTTTAGAACTACTGAGAATATTTTTTTTATCGTGAAAGTAAGTATTTCAAACTATTTGTTTGTATTTATTAGCGTAGTGAAATGCTGAGGTCTGAAACTTGATTACTGCAGGCAGTAACTATCACCATTTTGGTAAGAAACTCAATAGTTCCAATCGTTAATCGTCTTGCCGTATTAAAGCCCAGCCAATCTGCTGCGTCAGTCGTTGTTATATTATAATAGGGAGGGGTAACCGTGAAAAATATTTCTAACGATATGTCTTGCATGTAATGCCTGTGATGTAGGTTTGAGCTACCTAGGATGCAAAACGGTTAAGAACCAAAGTTGTTGTTCGGTATTATAACAGCAAGTCCTAAGCAGTCATTGTAATAGACTATCTTAAATCGCTGAATTGGAAGTGAAGCCTTCTTGAATTTAAACGTTTAAATCATCTGTCGTAGGTAGGCTATTCTGCACGTTTGCCTTTGTCAGTTTTTTACTGTTGGGAATCAATTGGATTGGTGCTGGTTCTTCGTAGGAATAAAATGTATTTGTGTCTTAGTTACACCCAAGTCGGTGCAGGCATACAAACAATTTGGCCAGATCGATTTCATAGCCTAAATAACTCAATTAGATTAGTTGGTTAAAACGAGTTTATACGTCTATCATGTTTGTTCGTATGCAGTTTCTACCTTGTTAACCTCTAACTTCATTCGATCGGGAAAAAAAAGTCCGTATAGTGTCACCACTTTGAATAGGTTAGACATGGTAAGGGTCTACAGTGAGGTAGGGTATTTATTATGTAATACGAGATCAGCTCTGCGAGTCTCTGCTGCCTGCCTCAGACGATGGACCGCATACAGACCTCCTATGGTCTTTAAAAATATCTACTTAACAAAACCAAACATGAATGTTGCGTCTATTATTTGTGTAAAATAAACATTTGTACCTTGAACATCGAAGCTAAACATCGATCACTGCAATCTGTAGCCTTATCTATATCTTTGTTTTTTTGTAGACGATCAGGTTGAGGTGGTTAACGTTAGCTACATGGTTTTCGAGCAGGTGACATCCTTTTTACGCATTAGATGACAGGACGCTATCAGATTTTTGCACTTTTCTAGTGTTATCCAGTTGATCACCTGCTTTTTGAAATGCGAGTTCATTCAAACTTCTCAGCAATTTCTAGCGTGAGAAAAAGGACTGGTTTGACCAAAAGGTGTTTTCTCCACATGTATTGCAAAGCAAGAGTAGACTTAATTGCATTGAAATGCGTTTATTCTTGTGGCTAGATTTAGGACCCATCATTCATGTTGGAAGGCACCTCTAACATTACTAATTTACTTTTGCTCTCTCTCTCTTAAAGGGCCAGAATCACTAATCTGTGAACGAAGACATTTCCTCTGCAATCAGCACTTTGTTTTGAAATTTTGCAAAGTTTTTGTTTCCCTTTTGGTTACGCTGCCTGGATTCAGGAGACTGTGCAGCCTTGGGAGGCTTTAACAATACTGCTGACGTGCCAACCTCAAAATCAACGGAAGTACTTATTTTTTCCAAGGAAAAGAATCATTTGCACTTGGGTAATTCAGCAGCTATGCAGCTTGAAATCCAAGTAGCACTCAACTTTATAATTTCTTATTTGTACAACAAGCTGCCACGACGACGCGTGAACATCTTCGGCGAGGAGCTTGAGCGTCAGTTGAAACAGAAGTACGAGGGACACTGGTATCCAGACAAGCCATACAAAGGGTCCGGTTTCCGATGCATACACGTCGGAGAGAAGGTGGACCCTGTGGTGGAGCAAGCTGCCAAAGAGAGCGGGTTGGACATCGAGGATGTCCGCAACAACCTGCCTCAGGACCTCAGTGTGTGGATCGACCCTTTCGAGGTGTCCTATCAGATCGGGGAGAAGGGTCCTGTGAAGGTGCTCTACGTGGACGATAGCAATGACAACGGGCTGGAGCTGGACAAGGAGATCAAGAACAGTTTTAACCCTGAGGCGCAGGTCTTCATGCCCATCAGCGAGCCTCCATCTGGGGCCTCTCCTACGTCCAGCTCCCCCTCCCCTCCCTTTGGCCAGTCGGCCTCGGTCAGCCCCACCTTCAT
The DNA here is from genome assembly GCF_963457725.1 of Sprattus sprattus. Taxonomy (NCBI): domain Eukaryota; kingdom Metazoa; phylum Chordata; class Actinopteri; order Clupeiformes; family Clupeidae; genus Sprattus; species Sprattus sprattus. The sequence continues at coordinate 20,445,522 of NC_137916.1, forward strand.
GCCACGCTCCACCCAGCCTTTAACCTTCACCACTGCCACCTTTGCCGCCACCAAGTTCGGCTCCACCAAAATGAAGAGCAGTGGCCGCAACGGCGGTGCCGGCGGCACTGGCACCGGCAAGGTGGCCCGCACCTCTCCCACCAACCTGGGCCTGAATGTGAACAACCTGCTGAAGCAGAAAGCCATTTCCACGTCCATGCACTCGCTCTACGGCCTCGGCCTGGGTGCGCCGCAGCAACAGCAGCAGCAGCAGCCCAAGCCCTCCGCCCTCTCCCCCAACGCCAAGGAGTTTGTGTTCCCCAGCCTGCAGGGCCAGGGTAGCCCAAGCGCAGTGTTCTCTGGGGACGGCTCCCTCAGCCTGGGTCCTCTCCCATACAACAATGCCTTTGACGTTTTCGCGGCCTACGGGGGCCTCAACGAGAAGTCCCTCATGGATGGCTTGAATTTCAGCTTGAACAACATGCAGTATTCTAACCAGCAATTCCAGCCAGTCATGGCCAACTAGGAAAATTAAATGGGGGGGGGGGGGGGGGGAAAGTGAACGACCAGAAATGTGAGGGGAAAACGCACATTTGGGGAAGAAAAAAAGAGAAACAAAAATGAGGAAAAAATGGATAAAGCTACATGTCAACTGTAAAGTCCCAGTGTACCAGTCCAAGCGCATGAGCCCAAGGGTGATTAACTTTTGCCCCCTTGAGTTTATTTTCTCTGTTTTTGTTTTTTTTATTTTTTTTTTACGATGAAAAGCTTGTAGTACAACATGTTCAAGCTTGGTTACCTAAACTCAATGCATTTTTTTATTTCTTTCTTTTGCCAACCAAGCACAAAATTATTTTTATGGACTGTTTTACGGTATCTCTATAAAGAAGAAAAAAAAAACTTGTCATGGCCTCTTACAGTATTTAAGACATAGCTGGACAGCCAATTTTTTTTGTCAAAAGATTGGCATCAATAAGTGGGATTTCCTGGTCTTTTTTCTAATTGTATAATTTAATTTAGTACAGAGTTTGTAAAATATCAGAGTATATATTGTTTCTACGACATGGTATTGCATTTATATCTTTTTACTACTCCAGTGATCTGTGATGGCTGCCTCAGCTTTACGTTATCTCTTTTTTTATTGAAATTGTAAAATGAATCCATCTTTAGAAACATCGAAGATTGTGTACAGAATATTCCATAGTGGTGAAAAATTTAAAGAATATTTGCTTTTTTGAAAAAAAAAGAAGAAAACATAAGAGTTGTATTTTCTGTTTAAGAGTTTAAAGATTTTTGCTATATTATGGACAAAATGTAATCGTATATTAATTTTGTACCTACATTGTGCAATACTTGATAAAAACAAACGGTATAACAAAGTATTTGGAGTCAGTGTCTTACATGTTAAGAGGGACTGATCGTTTATTAAGTTTGTATTAAAATGCTTGAAAATATATTCTTGTCTTAATCTTTTTATTTTCTACATTGCCACTTGAATGGTGTTGAGCGTAATAGCAGATGCTCTACACCTTTCTCCAGTGACGAGCTTCTTTTCTTCAACAATATCTTTTTAAAGCGAAAGTTCTGTGATGTGGTGAATAATATACAAAATGCTGTCTAATGGAAGAAAGCCCAGTAATTGGAACTGGTGCATCAGGCTCCATTTAGTTTTCACAAATGATTACAGGGACCCTGGTGTGGTAATTCTGTACACCACCTTTTTTTTGTTTGTTTTCCAAGAAACTCTGCATAGAGGGGAAAACATGCTGAGCAATAACTCTGCCATTATTTCAGATGTTAACCACTTATTTTGATGGAGTGTGTCCCCCCAACGATAGTTATGCACTCAAGTTGATACAAGGGGGTGTGGAAACCCTGTTGCAAGTGAATGCCTGGTCTGGATTGGCGTATTGTGACTGGTAGGGCCCATTTGTCTCTGGCTAATGGCAGAGGTGTCCTTGTCGAAGGTTCAGCCTTGGGATGCCGGAGCAAATGGTCATGGGGATGTCTTTCAGGGATTAACGCTGTTCGCTACTGCCTAATCTGTTGTGGATTCACTCGAGCAGTTCTGGTTTCAGTTGGGATGTTGCAGCGAGGCCTGGGATTTGATGAGTGTGCTGAGCCTGGTTGGGGGAGGAGGAGGAATGGCGAGCAGGGTGGGGTGACACTGCGCACGGTCTCATTGAAGTGATACAGCCCTCAGGGCCCTTTCTCCCCCTCGGCTGTGAAAACAGGTGGAGCTGGCTGCTTAAATGAGCAGACAAGGTGTTATGCAAATGTCAAGCATCTCGGCAAAAGTGTTTAATGGCTTTCCAAGCAGGCTATTTTTAGCCTCTGGTTAAGTTGATTGAACAATGAAAACTGGGGAGAAATGACTTCACAGATGAGTTAACCCACGAAGGCATTTACTTAGCCTCCCAATACATGGTGTCTGTGCCAAGTAAAGTGCCCACCACCAACCCACCCACTCCCCTAATTAGACACAGCTAAAAGCCTCTATTCAAGAGGGAAAATGGCATGTTTTAGCACTAAACAAGGAACACTCATACAGTACAAGGCAATCAGACACCATCAAACTGTTGGCGTCAGCAATGTCATTTGCAGGACAAGCTGCACAGTGTCAGTCCTGTGGTGCAAAGGACTATTTTTAACGGCCAATTTCTGTGCCTGTGAAATGTCTTTATTTCATTAATCTTCATCATCATCACTGCAGTCTGCATGTTTTATGAACTGGCCGGACATCTCTGTTGCTGGGGCCTCATCTCCATTTGCAAAAGGAAATGAGAGCTGAGATCCAGCGAGATGTCCTTAAAAGGGTGCTCAACACAGATCCTATACCTCATGCCACAACAAGATTTAAGCCCTCTATGTGGGCAATGTGCCATGTGATGGTGTGACGTTACAGTGCAATGTACAGAGAGACACATGGTTGTTCCTCAAGCGTCAAGAGACATGAAAGCATGTTTTTACTTCTGAATGTGTCCATTTGTTTATGTCCTTTTTATATACTATTTTAGCATGGTTTATTAGTGAACACTATGGTCATACTGAGGTGTCACACTACGGTCACCTGAGCCCAGACATTCAAGGGCAAAGCTGTGCAGGTAAAATGCACTGTGTACTGTTATGATTGGCCTGAGGTATGCAGCAGTTAGGTCAAACCAGCACACAACAGAAACGGCATGTTTAAGGAAGGACTCTTTCTCTGTGTTAGTCAGGATAGACTGTGTTTTGGAAACAGTAAGGGGACATACTGTTCAAGCTACTACCATTATTCATGGTTGCTTTGTATTCTTCCCTTATCTCTTTTTAACTCTCTCTCACACACATGTGCACACACACACACACACACACACACACACACACAGAGCTGGAACCTTGCCAAAACAGGGCGACAGAGGTGAGGAGCTGCAATGTTCTTATTGTAAGTTGGCTCCAGACTCCCCTCCTCCACTCCTTACCAGTGGGACAAACCCAGAGCAAACATGCCTCTCTGTCCTTCTCTCTCTGTCTGTCCTTCTCTCTCTCTCTCTGTTGATTATTGATATTGTGGGGTTTGCTTATATTTTTGGGGTAAGGGCTGTGGGTTGTCGTGTGTCGCCATATCAGGACCAGCCTGATGCATGCACCATCTCATCCATCACCGCCCCCCCCCCCCCCACAGAGCAGGCTGGCTTCAGCACAGCACAGCACAGCACAGCACAGCACAGCACAGCACAGCACACAGCAGGGGTGGGAGGGGGGGGGGGGGGTACCCAGACAAGGGATTGGACTAAGAAATGTAAGTCTCTCTAGCCTGACCTCTATCTCAGAACAGAAGCATATTATAGGGCCCTCCCCAGAGCTGGGCCCCCTGAATCTCTTCTGCTCCCAAGCACCCACCCCCCACCTCCTCATAGGACCATCACAGCCCTCACACACACACACACACACACCACCATCGCTAGGCAACAACACAAGTCGGCAGTGGGCACTGCCAGCTCTCTTCACGAGAGCCCCATCATCATCGCTCCTGCATCCCACTGGGTGAGTCAGCGGATGCCACGTCACAGTCGCCCGCCAGCCGCCAGGAGAACAGCAGTGAGGCCGCGGCACGAGAGATGAGGTCGAAGCTCACTTGTTTTTCATGGCGAGTTCTCCTGCCAGCACCATAGCAACCGCTTCTGGAGCCTCTGACAGGCAGCGAGGTGTCCTTGGAGATGAAAAGTCTTGATGTTTTGCAGCTAAGTAGGTTATAGAAAGGAGTGTTTGAATTGATCTGGATTTTTTTAACCTAAGGAATTGATTGCCTTTGAAGATATACTCTGACATTTCAGGCTCTGTTATGATGATGTTCAATATCATTTGTCATTTGTGAGCGCTGCTTGCTGTCCTTAGAATAGATGAGTTCAACTGGTAACAGCTCTCAGCTGGGTCAATTATTTGGGTATGGTCATCAAAGGCCTGATCCCAAATCATTCAGGTCAGCCTGCTGCTTGATGAACACAGGCCTCGGCCTCTTTCAAACAGTGTCCAGTTCTGCTTATCTCCTGCTAATGCCACATGAGCTAATGCAGAGAATAGAGATGGCCAGGCCTCATAGACTTTCTTTTGATAAAGCGTTACCACTTTGGCCTGATGCTTATGATTTAAACAGCCTGACGCTTGTGATTTATTCAGCCTTCTCTGTTAAAACATTTCAGGATTTAGAGATGCTTGACAAGGTGTTGTGATTTTCATGGACCAGCTTTTCTGCTGGAACATGATTAGACAAGGCGGTGGAAATGCCTGCGGGTTGGGAGAGCCCCCTTCCACATGACAATGGTGAGTTTGTCTGAAACGTTTTGTTGTGTTTTTTTTTTTTCGCCTTTCAGATTTCTGATTCTCAGCTTCATAACATCAGCCAGTCTCATCACTGTGGAATTTCAGCCTCACTGGTTTAAAAACAGATCTCCATCTCTGCCTCACTCCTGACAGGCTGGCTGTGAGGACACCCCAGTCTCTCATCCCCACCCACCTCACCTTCACTACTCCACCCCTGCCCTGCGTCTATTTCAAACCAGAGAAGATTCATAATGCGGCTTGTACCTCTGTGAGACAGAGATATTACATCAAAAACCTGAGGTAAGCAGAAAGAAAGAAATTACTGTGAATCCCATATGAGGCGATTTCAATAATTCAAAAGAGTGGGGGAGGGGGGGAGTAGGTTGGTCAGAGGTTGGTCAGAGGTGTCCGCTCTCTCTCCCCCAGGGCCTTCACTGTAATAAGCCAGCGAGTGAGCGAAGGTGGTTTGAATACCCAGAATCCTACGCAAGTCAGGTGTCGGATGACTCACTGTTAAACATTTGCATAGAGCACAAAACAGTGTTTCAAGCCTCCACTTAGTAACTCCAGTGAAGAGGCTGTCCGCCCAACACTGAGGTGTTTACTGTCATGGTAATGATGTGGAAAACAAAAACATTGGTGCGGGCATCACAATGCAATATACTTAAAGTTGATATACGTATACTAAATCTCTAAACACTGAGATACTCTCACCGCCCACCGCTCCAATCGGCCCTACCCACCCATGGCTAAGAGTCTCACCCATTTACTCACAATGATTTACATGACTGAAAAACAACTTTGATGAAGAGAAGGGGATTGAGCACTGCAATATTAGGCCATTTTCTCTGTTTGACCTGGCTAGAGAGCCCATCCCACAACCACATGGCTCTGCAGAATTTCAAGTTTACTTGTGAAAAAAGCACGGTGGGGGATGAAGGTGCACTTGTTGACTTAAGACCTGGAGCTGGCAACAATTTTTTTTTTGCTTATACGACCCTAATTATTAATTGTTACAAATGCTTTAGGACATACAGTGTTATAAGCAACATATCGTTCCACAGGATACCAGAGCTTCAGGAACCCACAACATCTGTTTTGTTGAGTTTAAAAGTTATGGAGTAAAACATTTGTTCTGACAATGATAAACGAATGTTCAATATGTATGTGGAAACTTTTTTATTTGTCACTGCTAAAACAAACTACCAAGTTCAGTAAGCTTGTAAGTTTAGCCATATAGTAACACTTGTACTAGTATTAGGTTGTGGGTAAGAAACAACACCAAAACACCTCTGATGTAATGTGTGGTAGATTGTATAGTATTGATGGCTGTGGTGGCAACACTGGCAATAAAGCAAGAGCAGCAGTATCCTAGTGGGGACAATCTGCTCCTCTCTGTTAAGCCCTCCAGTCATATTGCAGCCAAGTCAGCCAGCCTATTGGCACCTCTGTAAAATCAATCAGGAGTTTGAGCTAGATTGATCACAACAAATACACCTTCAATACTAAAACAAGTCAGCGTTCCCACATATGCTAATATATAGCTAGCCAGCTGTATTCCCTTAGCATAGCTCACTGTAATAAAACTCCAGCTTCCTGTGGGGTGTCAGGTGTGGGTTCACCACATGGCTCTCCATGTCTGGAGGTATTCCACGTGTTTGGAGCCCAGTTTGGCTTGAGCACTGGGCCGTGTTGAGTGTGTGAGATGAGAAAGAGACAGAGGGAGCCTCTGGCCTCTCCTGGAGCAGATTTGAGTAGGAGTGGTAGGCCAAGCAAGCGAAGCCGCTGTGTAACTGCGGGTGGGTGGCATTGCGTAACTACATCAGAGGGGATTGCACTTGTGTCTCACTGTTAACTGTCAGGTTTGCAGGGAAAGGAAAATATGGCTTTTTTAACTCACAGAAGGGTAGAGGGGCTGTTTTGTACTGGGAGGCTATTCACAAACTCTAGAGAGAATGAGAATGTGTGTGAAGGATGGAGACAAAGCCATTCAAAAAATATGAGGCAAATAAAAAAGTGCCACTGAATCGTTTGACACTCACAGAAAGTTCTTTTCACAAAAGAAAAAAGAAACAACCTCATAGAGTCTGTGCCTTCATGTGAAGGGCATCATGCAGAGTTTCTCTGTCATCACTGCCTCTGGCTCCACGCATTTTGTCTGCTCTCACTGACTCTGGCTCCGCACATGATGTCTGCTCTCACTGACTCTGAGCAGTGCAGTGCAGCAGCACCAGGGCAGCAGGAAATAGGGGAACTAAATCAAATAATACATTATTTCCTGAAATGATAAAAATGATATTTTTTAGGGCGGATAGTCTGATATCTGTTTGTCATGTGTTTACTCTTTTCTCTTTACTTTTAGGTTATATTGGTGCTCTGCATAGGATGTATATGTATAATGAGCATTTTAACATGAATTCAATTATGTCTGTGTATGATATTTACAGAGTACAATATTTTGGTACAAATAAAAATGTACAAATGTAAACAAACTTTTCTTGTATGTTTACAATAAGCTTTTGTCTATTCTATTCATCATAAGTCCAATTCTCATGAGTCCTTCACGTGGTCCAACAGGCAGTACGGGTCTTTTAGAACACCCACCATCTTACCAGTGTCCTCCTGTGGGACTCCCATCATGACTGATCTCTCTCAGGACGAGGAAGAGGGTCAAGTACCAGAGGACTGGCTGATCAGAGGCGTCTCACACAAACCCTAACCTACAGACCATAGACATATAAAGATATACAGTATATACAGTATGTATATATACAGTATACAGTGGGGACAATAAGTAATTTAACCCCCTGCCGATTTCGCAAGTTTGCCCACTTGTAATGAAAAGTGTGATCTATAATTGTAATGGTAGGTCTATTTTAACAGTGAGAGGCAGAATATTAACAAAAACATCCAGAAAACTGCATTTTATAAAAGTTATGAATTGATTTGCAATTGATCGCGGACAATAAGTATTTAAGTATGTTTTTGTTGATATTCTGTCTCTCACTGTTAAAATAGACCTACCATTACAATTCTAGATCACGCATTTCTTAGCAAGTAGCCAAACTTGCAAAAACGGCAGGGGGTCAAATACTTATTTCCCCCTCTGTAGATCTATATATGTCTATGCTACAGACTCCCTCCCTCGCTCCCTGCAGTGGGGTTATATATTTCTCAGGCTACCCTCCAGAGTGGTGTGAGAAGGAGGTTGGGGAGGGTACGGAAGCTCCTCTGTGACGGCGGGCAGAGAAAAGCACAGCTGAAAAGCCCTATGAAGAGCTTATATTAAAAAAAAACACTGGAAAGAGGTTCCACAATCCTGGACTTTTTCCTTTGTTTTTTTTATGTGTATATGGAACAGCTCTTCATTGAGGTGGTTGTGTGTGTGTGTGTGTGTGTGTGTGTGTGTGTGTGTGTGTGTGTGTGTGTGTGTGTGTGTGTGTGTGTGTGTGTGTGTGCATGTGTGTGCATGTGTGTGCATGTGTGTGAGTGTCTGTGTGCGTGTGTCTGTGTGCGTGTGTGTGTGTGTGTGTGTGTGTGTGTGTGTTTCTGTTTGTGTATGTGTATGTTTGTGTTTGTTAGTGAATCTTGTAAGTGTGATTGGACCCAGTGCAAATATTTTTCCTTGGCACCCACCCTTGCTCACACACACAAGGACACACACACACACACACACAACCACTCCAGACAATTGCACAGCAGACAATTGCTGTGTCACCATGGAGAGGATCACTATGCAACCCCAATCCTGCAAACCAGCGGCGGATGATCAAAGGCTCCAAATTTATCAACGGTAATCTAAGTCTGCCTTGGGCTTCATCCACCACTGCCTAATTAGATATCAAACATCCAAAACAGTTTTGGCTAGTCTACACGCACAAATCCACACGTAAGGTCGTTTACACAGTATGTTGATAAACATAGAACAAATAGCACAGAAACACAAGAGGCATTGCTTTTCACTGTGTGACGTGAAAGTGAATGTGCAAAATCAATATTCAACAACCATTGAAAGAACCATCCAGAAAAATCATTCATCACATCACACACAATTTAATGTTGAAATTGTGCCATACCACACAAAAATCATTTGCTTTTTCGAAAAGCACATGCTGAAATCATGCCACCAGTTAATCTAATCGCTGTCTAATCACAGCCTACAGAGAATGAATGAATGGATGACGGCACCTGATCACACATTCATCATCACTGGCACAGTGGCCATAAATTATCACAGACAGGGATTACAGTAGGTGGGCATTATCCAACATATGAGAGGTAACAATTACATTAGTATAGCAGTACAGCATATAATCCCTGAGCCCACTCCATAACAAACAGAAACATGTACTCATCCAATAGGAGTTTATCTTGTGGGTCTTCTGCTCAGCACAGTCTTTAATAACCTTGCTCAAGTCCTCATTTCTGGCTCTGGATTGCTTTATTTAGCATTATTTATGCTGCCAACTTATCGTCCATTTGCCGGAAAACACTTGCTTCTTGCTAAAAGGTTGAACCATTGAGAAAAGTTTGACGTCACAACATCAAGGTTATCACAAATGACAGGGAACAAGGTCATTGGAAAAACAAACTAGCATTTCCCAGCAAGCACTTCTTCCTTAGTAACAATGGAGAAGAAAGCAACCAAATGAAATAAGTGGTGGGGGTAGAAATAATATTTATTTTGAATAGAACATGCTGTTTTGGAGCATGGAACCAGGACAAATAAAAAACATGACAATATGCCATGACTCAAAACCAAAGTGTTATACATGAAGTGGGAAGGTGGGATATATAGCGATCACATATAGCAAGTCATTTAAGTAATATTGTCGAATGGTTACTTAGAAGACTGTCTGACATGGTCGTTGCATAAGAGTGCCCACCAACAGCAGTAAGGCAATAAAATCATCTGTGTCCCTTATGGGCCCCTGACAGCCTCTGGGCCTGCTGCACTGCACCAGTTCACGGCGATGATAGTCGTGCCAGTGGTTATTGTGTTTTTGTGTTTCCTGCCATGCTGGTGGCCCAGGCAAACCCCGACTGCATTATAGTAGTGTGCATGACAGCATCTGCTCAGAACCACACAGCACACTCAACAAATCAAAGATGCGGCTTTCTTGCCCCGCCTCTCTCTCTGCCAAAACTGAGGCACACGCCTGGGTTCCCTCTGCCATAACAGAGAGGTGCTACTGTTGGCCGTCTGCGTGTGTTAACATCTGAGTGTTTGTCTATGTTTACGTGTGTCTGTGTGCCTGAGTGACTTACTGTGTGCGTCACAACTCTAGCCGTGCACGGGTTTGGATCTGTGTTGGTGTGAATGTTTGTGTGCTTGAAGGTAGGGGTTATTTTAGATGGCTGAGGGGGAAATTATTTGTGAGTTGTTGAGTGTGTGTTAATGGCCTAGTGAATGTGCATGCATGTGTGAGAGAGAGTGTGTGTGTGTGAGTATGTGTGTTTGTGTATATGTGTGTATCTGTGCGAGTTTGTGTGTGTCTGTGTATACGCATCCCTCTGTGTTTGCGAGTGAGAGCCGTCGAGTGAGTGAGTGAGCGTGGAGGAGAGAGATTGCACCGTGTGGTCATCCTGAGCGCTGGTGGGTTTTTCATTAAGAGTGCATGTGATTTAGGGCCCTGCTCCCCCCGCTGCGCCACCGCTGCCAACGTCAGCATCGGGGCCTGCCAGCTCCGACTGGGAGGGAGCAAGGGAGGGAGTTAACACAGCCTACACAGCCCGACCAGGGGAGAAAGAGAGGGAGAGAGCCAGAGGAGGAGGAGGAGGAGCGCCAAACCTCAATTCTGAACTACTTTCTGCCCCTAAACCACTTTCACACTTTACAGGGAGAAAAGGAGTTGCTCCTCCCCCACCAGTGAGTGTTTATTGCTCTATCAGTAAATATGTTTAGGGTTTGAAGCTGTTTGAGATCTCACACAGTGTTGATTACATAAAGGTGTGTTTCCTATCAGAGTTCCAAACACACCCCTCTCCTCATTTGTATCTATTTCTGTTAAAAAAGCTACGTGATATCTGAGGTAAAAAAGAATACAAACTGAACAAAAAAAACTAAACTCCTGAGAAATGAAATCTCCCTCCAGCAGAGGAAAATAATATCCAAGCAACACGTCCAGGCAGGAGGAACGAGGAACTGAATACCAAATTGTTACAGAAGTAAGAGCAGAGAGTAGAGTTCGTGACAGAGCACAGAAGTAGGCCAGGACTTATAACAGCAGCTCTGGACCTCTCGGCCAGCATGGTCTTCCACGAGAATGAAAAGAGAAGACTTAGCCTTTGCTGTGGAGGGAGATTGAGCATTGATGAATTCTCTGCTGGCAGAGGTGAAATAAGGGAGGCCGTGTGTGTGTGTGTGTGTGTGTGTGCTTGTGTGTGTGTTTGTGTGTCTGCGTGAGCGTGTGTGGTTGTGTGTGTGTGTGTGCGTGTGTGGTTGTGGTTGTGTGTGTGTGTGTGTGTGTGTATGCATGTGCGTGTGTGGTTGTGTGTGTGTGTGTGTGTGTGTGTGTGTGAGTATGTGTGTGTGTGAGTGTGAGAGCTCTGACTCTGCAGTGGAGAGGCGAGTTGGAGAGTGTCTTTGACTGGGACACAACACTCATTGTCCCCACACCTGGCTCCTCGCCCACAACTGTGGCCTGCACAAGAGATGTACGTCGTTTCAGCCTGCTCCATTATAACTCTCTTTCTCTCTTTCATTCTCTCTCTCTGTGTCTTTCTCCTGCTATCTCCCTCCTTGTGTGTTTTCTCTCTTCACCACTCAGCCTCCTTAGCTGTCTTTCTTCATCTGGTTTCCTGTCTCTCTCTCTCTGGCATCCTGTCTCTCTCTCTCTCTCTGGCATCCTATACATCCGTATCTTTCCCCTCTCTCTCCTTAGTTCTTTTCCATCTTTCCATCCCCTTTCTCCCCTCTATGCCTCCTCTCTCTCCCTCTCTCTCTCTCTCTCTTTATCTCTCTTTCTCTCCGCTCCTTCCCTCTGTCTCCCTGTCTCATCTGCATGGGGACAGCCTTGATTTGTTTCCTCTGCATGCACGATGACTGTTCCCAGCCACTGGCTGCTGGCGAGCAGGCGGCCGCAGTAGGCACGGTAATAGCCGGTTTTGCAGACAAAGCCTGGGGTTGTGGAGAGCCAACATGGTGGAAATCACCACTTTCTCTCCGGGTGCCGGAAACCAGTGACACTGATTACAGCTTTTTGGAGCAGGAGGTGGAGGAGGGGGAGAGAGGGAGCGGCCTGTGCAACACACATAATCAGCACATTGCGACCGCAGTGATATATTCACATCACATGCACATTTGCCTGAAGAAGACTCCCACTCTCCCTTCTCTCTCTCTCTCTCTCTCACTCTCTTACTCTCTTTTTGTCTCTTCATTTTGCCTTCTCTTTCTTTTTCAAACTTCTATTTTCTATTTACCATTTCAGTGTAATGCTATGGAGCATATTTCGTGCCACACGGACATGCAAACATTTGGGCAGAGGCCGTGCCACACGGACATGCAGTGCACAAGGAGCATTGCTTTTCACTGCGTGGAGAATGTGAAGAGAACATGCCACAATGAAAAGCAAAATCATCGTTTCATTCATCGGACCCATGTTCAACAACCATCCAGAGAAAAAAAACATTGCGAAGGGATTACATCAGACACAATTTAACAGTGAAATTGTGCCAGCCCGCACCAAAATCGGTTGCTTTTTCAAAAAGCCCATGCTGAAATCATTCCACCGGGCAGTCTAGTCCAATCATAGTCCTCTAGCAAATAGGGGCCATGGTTGAGGTTGCCAAGCATGTGCTTTGTGGGGATATAAACTCAGGTCACCTCAGTAACACATACACTTACATGGAATTAACCCGTGTTTTTTCACACGTTTCTTCTTAATTACTGTCCATGCCAAAAAAGTCTTTGTATGGTTTGTAGGTCCACAAACTACTTAAAAAACCACAAACTCACTATTCTCCCTATGAGGTTAAATTCCACTACATTTAAATAAACAGGTCATCACCACAAGTCTATTAAAACAGTTTAACTGGAGGACTCAGTGGTGATACTACTCTGTGAAGTGTGGAGAACCATTCTCTGTGCAGTTATATTCAAATGTAGAGTACCATACTATGTGTAGCTATACTCAAATGTAGAGAACCATACTATGTGCAGCTATATTCAAATGTAGAGAACCATACTCTGTGCAGCTATACTCAAATGCTTCCTGTGTTGAAGATACCACTTGCTTTTTTGTTTACCTCTTGTAGCATTATTTGGTGCACAATCAAAATAAGACCAAAACTGAAGAACACTGTTTCACCGATTGTGCTGAGCAAAAAAGAAAATAAAACAAAAAGATACTTAACCATACAGGTCTAAAATAATGTGAGTGTAATGCCGTGAACAACCACATGTAAAAAAAATTACAGTTTCTACTCTTTAGTACCTAATGGAACTTGAATCAAGAGGTGCGGGGATTGTGAGTAAGGGGTATAAGACACCGGTCAGGCACAACCCTGTCAACAGCACAAATCCCCACAGAATGAGGAGTCATGTGAGTTTCTTTCCCTCTGATACAGCTGCCCGTGAAATGGACTGCAGACAGTTTCCATTCTTTACACACACTCTCACACACACACACACACACCGTCACAAACATACACATACACACACACACACACACACACACACACACACACACACACACACACACACACACACACACACACACACACACACACATACAGATGTGCACATACAAAATGCACACACACACACACACACACACACACACACACACACAGACACTTTGTTTCCAGGCAACACACAAGCATGGAGAAGAATACACATCCCAAGTGCTTTGACTTTGACGAAGGTGAAAGAGAAACTTAAAAACACCCAAGCAGATCGCATTAGTTGTGCTGCATCACCTCACTCTGTCGTGATCACCTCACCGTTCCTCTTTATGGAGCAGCAGAAGAAGGAGATTTGTTGTTCTGGTTTGTTTGTGCCCCGTCTCATTTTTTGTTATGCAAATAAACCTTTCGACTTCCAATCACTACTGTATTTGTTATGCACCTACCAACCCCTCGGACTATCTCACTTCTTAGGGCTTGGGGTTCATGCATAAACAGAATTGACTGACTCTCTCATTATGTTTCCATTTTGAACATTAAAACCAGCTGCAGTGTTGATCAGGCAGACTTAACAAGCCCCAAAGTATTTCCTTTAATTGATTTCTCGACTCAGTTCAATGACCAGAGGTCTGGAGACGTTGTATATTTCGATTCTCATTTTGCAGAATAAACAAACTGTCCTTCCTACTGACAACGCCACTTACCACAGGGATGACTGAACCCTCTTTTTTTGGGGTGGGGGTTATCTCAAGGTCGACCGGTGTGTTCTGTGTGCACAGTGGTGTTCAGATCTATAGTAAACAAATAAACATAGGCCTCAGTATTTAGCAGCCTGCATAGTAAATAGTTTCGATGTGGGAGTGAGGTTAGCATGATGGTAAGAAACTGCTGCTGCCCACATCAAGCTTGGGGTGAATTCACACGCTTTGGTAACGTTGGCCTAGATCTCCCTGAAAACTGTTTACAGCAATGAACCAGGTCCATCCATCCCTCAGAAACTCTTCAGGGGTTCGGCTGTGTGTGTGTGTGTGTGTGTGTGTGTGTGTGTGTGTGTGTGTGTGTGTGTGTGTGTGTGTGTGTGTGTGTGTGTGTGTGTGTGTGTGTGTGTGTGTGTGTGTGTGTGTGTGTGTGGACATGGCATCCGGTTTGCCCAGAACTAAAAACAACCTCAGAACACTCAGGCTTAGCTGAATGAGTTCCCCACACCGAGCTTTTGGGAATAGATTTACAAGTCAAACAGCATCAGGGACGTCCACTGACACCATGGCCACTCAGCGTGTTACGCGGGGATCCGAGGAGAAATGCATTCCATATGCTCCGTTACGGCAGCACGTTCCCTGGAGAGAAAGAGAGGAGCACAATGACACCAGATACCGCTGCCCTCCTGCTATTTTTAGGGAGCGAGAGAATATCCATCCACCGTACTTTACATCTGCCTGCTAAAAGAATGCTAATGTCATATTCACTCTTGAAGGAGATTACAAATGGCACGTGGGAGATTGCAAGGTCAGACAAGAGCAATCTCGCTTAATTTACTGGATCACCGTCATGATAAGGGGACAAGGCAGTCATGCAGTCATGTGGATGGGATTGAATGTGTTCTGCGTGCTGGCTTTTAAAGGGTTCTGGTTAGTCGGTCTTCCAACCCCCTCCTCTCCCAGACAGACCTGCTGCACTGAACAAGGCCATAAGACTCCCCCCACCATCCTGAACACCAACACCACTCACAACCCCCACCCCCACCCCCTGTGTCCTGCTGAAGCTGCTCAGCATAGTCTCAACCAATGCCAGTGTCCAGTTCTGGTGCCTGGATGCTGCGTGCAGGGCCATGCCAGGTCCCTGTCAGCCCGGTATAGAAACACACTAATCATCCTTGCTCTCATCTGTCCAGAGTCACATTCAGTTCATTTATAAATAGACCCCCCCCCCCCCCCCCTCGGATATTGCTGTCCCTCTCATTCGGAGACACCGAGCAATCATTCAGACGTACTCGACACACCCTTTACGGCCTAAATACATGCAAGCAAATCGAGGTTCTGTGTTACATTATTTTTTCTATTGGAGACAGGCAACGATGAAGTAGATGAGCGAAATCGGGGCGAACGAGCAAAAAAAGTTGAATCCTATGAAAATGGTGAGCAGATTTCACAGGCAATGGCAAATCAGATTGTTTATTGGCGTCTTTGATGCTTTTAAAATTGCAGGGCTATGGCACTGTTTGGACATTTAATTAGCTAAAAAGAACATCTTGGAGGGCATTGTAAGGGGTTGTTGTTGTTCCTGGTATGTTAAATGTATTCCTGGCCTTACTTTAACAGAATTACAGCTCTGATATAAAGACAAGGTGACAGTATAGCCTACTAGCTGGCTAGCTAGCTTACTAGTTCAGTCTGTTAAACCATCTCCACATGCCACGGCACGTCCACAAAGAGTGAAGAGAGCGTTTCACTTCGCCTGCATGTATTTTCAGCATTACTCGACACACCCTTTCTGGACAGCTACTGCTACTAATGCTATCATAAGCATGGCATATGCAGAGCATGCTTACAGAGCAGGGGAGTCATTAAAGACCGATTTTTTTAATTTTATGGGTCAAGAGGGCAATTCTTATCAAAGAATATATTGGGATTTTAACTGATCTTTGAGGCGAAATATTATATACATCTGTCAAATGCTCAATCCCTTACCAAGCATTATCAAGCATTACAGAATTCAAAACTTCTTAGTGTCACACTGAAGCTTTGTACATAGAAATAGCAGCCAAACAAACTTCTCATAAGGTTTGAATTAGCAAAAAATAACCCCATTCCAGTATTGGCAATTCATAACATGTAATTAGAAGTAACACATTAACCAGGACTAGGTGTATTCCCTTCAAGTCAATCTGAAAACTAGACATTGGCTATTAAGGAATAGGATTTGATATATAGGCCTACCGTATATTACATAAAATATACTACTGTCAGTTATGTTAGTGTTGCATTATTTTAGTTTGCAGGTGAGAGACAAACTTCTCAGAAGCTTTGCAGTTTCTTTTCTAAAATTGATCCTTCAGTGCATTTCAGAATATAAGGGAAAGTGCTTGATAAAACTGCCCCATACTTTTGAAGCCAAGGATGCAGTCTTCACACTGCTTTCTGCTCTCGCCTTCTCTAATTGCAACTTTGCTGGATTGCTAAAGTGTCTGAGAGAGACTACATCCTCAAGGCCGCTGTAGGCTATACCTTTTTTTAGAATATGTAAGCTAGCTGTCTTTACATTACATAGCTAACACTGAAATAGATGCGCTAAGCAAAACCTGTCCCTCTTAGGCTCTGCCATCAGCATCTACACATTTCAGCCCATTCCGATGGCATTAACCAACTAGCAGTCTTCAAAAGAGACAGGCATATATGTCTTCCAATCCTATTGTGTGTGGACTCAACATAATAGGTAAGGGCTGTGTCGCTGCCCGATGTAAGTTAACGTAGATGTGAGTGACACATCCGCAATTTACAATACTCCTTATGGACAGAAAGCCTAAAGTCATGGAGAGGGCAAACGATGTGTAAATATCAATATCATATAGTTTTGCATAAAGTGAACCAACTGCTCATTGCTTAAATTGCCTAGGTTACCCATGGGAACAGGACACTTCCTTTGGTTGTTTCTTTGTTTTGCAGTCACTTTATTCAACATTTTATTTTATTCATAGCCAAGGCCATGCAGGGTCTCTCTGGTCTCATCTAAAAGTTAGTGGTTCAACCTGTTTAAACTTTTTAAAAGATTTCGCTACAATATTAAAGGATTTACATTTTTGCGAATTGTGATAGACTTCTTGTTTATTTTTTAAGACTTATCTTTCAAGACTTTTTACGGGGTTTTGGATTTAAGATCACGATCACTTCTCATTGGCCAACCAAATCAGTACGCAACCCTCATGCCCAAAACATCGAACAAAGCTCTGTAAAATGTTTTAAACCTTCACAAATACTGTAGCCTACATCGATGGACCAAAGTGGTATGGCAAGCACAATATTTAGCTAACTTTTGATCATTCACAAAATAGATGCAGAGGCCAAATAGATTTAAAAAAAGGAATCTTGTGATCTCTCTGTCATGTACCATGGGCCGTATTCTCCCATTCGCACTTCTGTCCTTTTTTGCGTACCTCGTCACGCACATTTAAGCTTCCATCACGCCTATAGAGCCTAACTTCAGACTGAAGGCAGGCTCATGAGAAAGCCGTTATTAATTTAAAATATAGGTAAAAAAATTCACAACCTCGTTTATTTTGGCTGTCGGGTAAACGTCATTAAAATTAATGGAAAATAAAAACAAGGGGAGAATTGTATTACAAATAACCTAAAATGAAAACATTTGTTTCTATCTGTCACATCAACCTAACAAACAAGTAAATGAACCAAACATTCAAGGCCATTTAAGGAAGATGTGTTTGAGGTGTTGAGATTCATGATTTAAAAAACTCACTATTGAGGAGAAGGTAGGCTACATCAGAATGCATGTTTCAATATCCCAGCTGGACTTCATGCCTAACCTATTCTTAAACACTCAGAAATCAAGTAATCAGACACCTTCACGCCGATGAGTGTAAAGCACTTAAGATATGTGCATTATATCAGCCACCCTCTGAAATGAGCCAGATGGCAGGACAGACAGACCACTTATTATTTAGATGAGGACCGGCAGAGAATGTGGGTGATTACTGTGGCTTGAAAGTTATCCATCCAGGTGTCTGCACAACAGTAGTGGATTATGGCTTCACAGTCAAGTTGAAATCACTTACTGCACTGTGCGTCAGCGAGGTCCAGTATATCCGGCTTCTTTGCACTGAGTTGCAAAGTGAGTTTCTGTTCTGTCTTTAATTGAACATTTTTACTGTAATTTAACTCATTATTTACTTGGCTTGTTTTTGCGAGATTTTTGTGTTCAACAATGAAGACTATTATAACATAACATAATATGTAATCTTATGATTCATTGTAGGCCTAATGAAAAAGAAAAACATACAATTATTTAAGTATTTTAAAAGCAAAATCTGACACTCAAACATTGTGATTTCACAATGTTGTTTGTATATATATATATATATATATATATATATACTAATGTATGTGTTTCGCCTTGTAATGGTGCTTGACTTTATAGAGCCCTCGGAAGCATGTAGCTGAAAAGTGCGTAAATCAAGGGCAGAATAAATTGTCAGTTATCAGAAACACCCAGATTGCAGGTTGCTCCGCCCGAAGTGCATATCTGCCTTCATGGCGTGCAAAACCCACACAAGGAGATAATATGCATAGACTGAAAAGTGCAAGTTTTTTTTTTACCTCAGTGCATGGGAGAATATGTCCCAATGCTTTTTTTTTATATAACCCTAGCAGCCTATCAGGAAGTATTACTATTTAAAATATTACAACAACAGATGATTTCATGGGGTCCGCAGCAATTTGATGCAAAATTTGGAATAGCGTCCTGCTCCCCCCAACCTGCCTGAGGGTGTATGGGGTCAGTGATCTGTACCTGTGAGCTGTAACCCCTGTGCCCCCTGAGCTAGTGTCCAGAGCCCCAGATGGAGCGGAAGCGCGCCAGCTGTTTCATGCTATATTTACAGGTCTTAGAACAGAAAGCGGATTGCAGGCGCTCTGCATCAAGCTGTGCACAAACATGAATCACACTTAATTACCCACTCCTGCCACCCCGCCTCACCCTATCCAATCACACCCCACCCCGACCCTCAGTTATGATTGTGGCGCAAATACAGAAAGGGCTTTATACATGGCAAGCAGAGGCTTTACTTCCTGAAACACCAGTCCAGACCCTGTTGGAAGTTAATGTTCCCAGTTGGTTGAACATGGCCGGGTGAATACGAAGAGCACGAAGGAAGTAGTCTTGTGAAGATGGTGAATATGAAGGTAATAAGAGCTGGGTAGAAAGCCGTGAGCAGCACACACTTAGCTAGTGTGATGTTGCTTGTCAGACACCCACGCCAGGAGCACGCCTCAGACACAGGCTGCATGATAAACCCCCTGCGCTCAGGCTTTGTCTGTGGAATAAACTCTCACTGGCTCAGCAGCAGTCCAATGACAGGGTGCGCAGAACATTATTATGATGAATACAGTTAAACTGGTGGAGCTAAACAATGAGAGGACCATAAAGAGACGCAGTGGCTCTGAAAGCTGAGCTCCTAAGGCACACTCATCCCACAGGCTGATGCCTTTAGTGCGCGCTCATAGATGACAGCCATATTATAATGCCCTGCAAACGCTTTGGCACAGGCTAGATGCAGCCACCTGCTCTGGTGCCTGGTTATATCATCCATCACTGTTTGCCCTCGTTTCTACTCCTCTCTATCCCTCTGTCTCTCTCCCTCTTTCATTCTCTCTTTTCTAGCGCTCTCTCTCTCTCTCTCTCTTTTCTAGCTCTCTCTCTCTCTCTCTTTCTCTATCTCTCTCTCAATACCTCTACCATGCACGGAATGAAATGTTTCTAAATAATACTGATTAGTCTCCCCAGACCCTTCCGCTGGACCCCCTCTCTTCCCCTCCCTCGTTCTCTCCCTCCTTCATTCTCTCTTTCCCCTCTAAAATAACTTGGCTCTGCACAGTGTGCGTAATTCAGCTGACTCACAAGCTCCTGTCCTCGCCAAAAAACGCTCCCCCTCACTCCTGCCTGCTCCTCAGCATCTCTCCACACACACACACACACACACACACACACACACACACACACACACACACACACACAAACACAAACACAAACACACACACACTACAGAGAGAAACTGAACGAGATACACACCAATTAACATATTCACAAACATACTCACATAGACAGACATACTTACACACACACACATTAACATACATGTATGTACACGCAGAAACACTGAGACACACACCAGCACACACGCAAAAATACACTCGCACAATCTCAACTACAACCACACATATGTAGATATACCACTGTATGAAAAATGCTCTGTCTGTTCCCTTCCCTGTTCAGCCATCACACCCCCTCAACTTAGTCATACCACACACACACACACACACACACACACACACACACACACACACACACACACACACACACACACACACACACACACACACACACACACACACACACACACATTTCTACTGCCACCCTTTCACACATTCATTAGCAGCAGCAGCACCCATCAGGGCACATTGTCCTCCACTCTCTCTCTCTCTCTCTCTCTCTCTCTCTCTCTCTCTCTCTCTCTGTCTTTGGCTCTCTCTGTGTCTCCCTCTCCCTCTATCTCTCTCTGTCTGTCTCTGTGTCTATGTCTCTCTCTCTCTCTCTCTCTCTCTCTCTTTCTCAGCCTGTTTCTCTCTCTCAGCCTGTCTCTCTCTGTCTGTCTATCTCTCTCTCCCTCTGCATGTCTCTGTGTGTGTGTAACTGGTGGCTGGAAAGCAGCTGTGCTAGCATTTGTCCCCTCTGGCTGCTGCGCACAAAACCTTGGGGGCCTGCGGGATAATGCCCACGCGCGCAGCAGCACCCCTGCTGATGCAGGCCTCCCTTTATGTGGCCTGTAATCTGAGCTTTTGGGCCTTTGGGCCTGCGGGCCTCCGGCCGCCCCCCGCCGCCGCTCTTGAATGGACCAGCCCGACGTGCCTGTGTTTCCTGAGCTTTCACTCTGCTTAGCTCGGCACTCTGATTATGCTGCCACACACACCTCGACGAGCCGCGCTGCGCCATGCCACGCCACGGCGCGTTGCGCTACGGGCCCTGGCCCCTGGGTGGCTTTTTTTTTTTTGTGCTGAGGAGACATCCCAGGGGTCACCTCGCAGAAAACTATAGCGAGAAAGAGAGACAACACACTCGCAGATAAAGACAGAAACATAGACCCCGCCATCATCAACAAACCCACTGACACTACCTGGGTTGCTAATCACAGAGACAGAGTTTGAAGGCGTGAAGATTCCTCCCAGCTGGGAGATCAGGGGCTGTGAAGAGACATTGGATAATCCACATTTTTTTTTGTGGAAGCCGACTGTTAGCTTGTGTAAGCTTTATTGGTTTGTTGTGTTTTTCCTTTTATTTGTCAACAATGTTTACCCATCCTTATTACATCCCCTCTTGAGGCAGGACATCATTTGCAGTTAAGTTCAAACAAAAGGAAGAATAAAGGCCTAAGCTGATACTGGGAGCCAGATGCAGATCATAGACTCATTTCCATATCAAAGATGTCTGCTCCGACAGCCCCTTACCGTTTGAAATTCTTATTTAAAATGCTGAAGGTAACTTAGCTGGAAAAGTTTGAAGTCTTCGGGGCACATACCTACTCTGATATGTATGGTATATACTCACAAACTCGTTAAAACTGAAGGATAAATACTCTCTCTCTCTCTCTCTCTCTCTCTCTCTCTCTCTCTCTCCGTTACATCACTACTACTGTAATTAGTATCGCTAAGCATTAGTAGTCTGCATATGAACTGCACAATCTGAGCAACACTTAGCAATGATGATGTCGCGAGGGATCATTCTGGTGCTTAACACAGGTCTAAAAATAAAACTGAGCCAGAAGCAGAATGGAATCCACAGAGGAGGAGAAAAATGACGGGGGAGGAACATTTCTGCCTGGAAGTGCTAAAATGGGAGCGCTGTCAGCCCAGTGGCTGTGGCCCCTTTTTTCCCCCCAGAAAACAAACAAGCCTCCGTTTAATTTGAAATGTCACACAAAGTGTCCTCTCCAGCGCATCTGTGTACACTGCGAGGGGGGGGGGCCTCGGAGGAGGGAGCGGCCTACCTTCCCGCGCTCAGCGCTCCAGTTGTTGTTTTTTTGGTTTTTTTAATTAGAGGGATGACTCATGTCAGCAAACTCTCTGGGGAGCAAATTAATATGGATCCTCAAAACAGATTGTGTGTGTGTGTGCGTGTGTGTGTGTGTGCGTGTGTGTATGTGTGTGTGTGTGTGTGTGTGTGTGTGTGTGTGTGTGTGTGTGTGTGTGTGTGTGTGTGTGTTAGTGTGTTAATGTAGGAATGTGGGATGACACCTCTCAGTGGTGTAACCATTATTCGCTAACACAAAAAAAAAAACAGGTCAGCACGTTTTAGTAGTGTTTGTGTTTTCGTTTTTCCTTATTTCATCTGAAAACAACCAAACTTGAGGTTATGCCTGTAACTTCCCTTACGACTTCCTGTTGTCCCCAAAGACCTGCATCATCCCTCATTGTGAGTGAGAAGTTTTACTCCCACAGACACAATGAAAGGGGCTGCTCTGAAAGGGGTTTTCAGCTTTTATCTTCTACATCTCTGTGGTTAGGGTGTCTATTATTATTGTGGTTATGCAGCCTCCCGCACTGGAGAGTGAGATGAACAAGTGGACTCGTTAGGCAGCCTCCATCAATGAAGAGTGAGGTGGACTACTCAGGCAGCCTCTATCAGTGAAGAGTGAGGTGGACTAGTGGACTACTCAGACAGCCTCTATCAGTGAAGAGTGAGGTGGACTAGTGGACTACTCAGACAGCCTCTATCAGTGAAGAGTGAGGTGGACTAGTGGACCACTCAGACAGCCTCTATCAGTGAAGAGTGAGGTGGACTACTCAGACAGCCTCTATCAGTGAAGAGTGAGGTGGACTAGTGGACCACTCAGACGGCCTCTATCAGTGAAGAGTGAGGTGGACTAGTGGACAGCCGTTATCAGTGTCACCAGCAGTCCTGGCAGGAAAGACTGAGTGGGAGTGAAATGGAGTGGAGAGAGAAAAGTTAATGATGGATTTAACCTCTTGTTCTCTCTGCTCTCTCCCTCTCTTGGTTCATGCTCTGATATGCTGCCGCAGTGGTCAGGGATGCTGGCGCAGACAGCCAGGTCAAAGTGGGTGAGGGGGTTTGCTAATGCTCTCTGTATCTCTGTCTAACTGGTTCTTTGCTCATTAGGTTTATTACATACACAGAAAGGCGTACAACCAACCAGGGGGTGGACATGCAGAGTGGATGGGCTGATGGATTTTTGGGCGGCTTATGGGCTGAACTGAGCTGGACTGACCTGAAGGGGTGACAGACCTTCCAACACAGCTGAAGGCTTAACCTCAGTCCTGTAACCCGGGGTGTTTCTCTTGTACTTCTACTGTCAGCAGCCATCCCTTCAAACATGAAGTCAGAGCTCAATAACAGCCAGGTTTGATGTGTGACTTTGTGACTGACATCAATCAACCTCCGGAAAACTCAGATGGCCCTGATACGGCTCTCACAAAAGAGAAGACACACTCATACTCACACACAAACACACACACACACACACACACACACACACACACACACACACACACACACACACACACACACACACACACACACACACACACACTAAATAAATGGTCAGTTCTGGAAGCCCATCAACACAACACATTCCTTTTTCGCCTCCCCTCCTGGCCCACTCCCATGCGATCAGTGATTGCGCTCATTGTGTTCCCATGGCTGTGTTGCCGCGGCGGCAGCAGAGGCCATTAGCATTGTGCGGTGCGGGAGCGGCAGATACGGGCCGCTCAGAATGTGGAGGCTGCATAATGGATGAGGTCACGGGCAGCGGCTCCACAGGCTGCCAGCCCAAGGTCCAGAGAAAACAAGCAGGCTTTATGAAAGCAGTGTGTGTGTGTGTGTGTGTGTGTGTGTGTGTGTGTGTGTGTGTGTGTGTGTGTGTGTGTGTGTGTGTGTGTGTGTTCTGTGTGTGTGTGTGTGTGTGTGTGTGTGTGTGTGTGTGTGTTCTGTGTGTGTGTGTGTGTGTGTGTGTGTGTGTTCTGTGTGTGTGTGTGTGTGTGTGTGTGTGTGTGTGCATATCTCTGTGAGCAATGTTACAAAGGAACTGATGGAGAAGCAGAGAGAAAGAGGGAGAGATAGAGAGAGAAAGAGAAAGGGAGAGAACGAGAGAGAGGGAAAACTAAAGGGAGAGAGGGGCAGAAAGAGACATAGAGGGAAAGAGAAAAATTACAGAGAGAAAGAGGCAAAGAGATACAGAGGAAGAGGGAGAGAAAGAACACAAGAGTGTGAGGCCAACTCACAGCAGCTGAAAAAAAAACTTTTCGCATTGCTTCGCCCTCAAACATCCCCGTCCAAAACAGAGATTGAAAACTGTCACGGCGACCTGAGGTATGACTACATCACATTGTGCTCACCCAGCTCTCTGGCACCAGGCTGAGAGCTGTTCTTCTTTACTGCGTGGACACTTTACCATTGTGCAGTTACATTCCAAGTCTAACCCCCCTTCGCCGCAAAAGTACAATGAGTCTCAAGGAACAAGCAGATGTTCTACCGACCGCAATTCCTTTTTGGGAAAGGAATGTAAGGAGGAAGCCGAGCAGCATCACCACCGTGAGCTGAGGCCAGGCCTCTCACAATAGACACGTGCACATCTGTTCGGTTCTCCAGGGCCATGCTTTATAGGGTGGTGTATTTGTGCAGGTATACAAATCCGAGTAACACTCTGTACCCCTTGTTGTAGAACAGTCACACCATTATTCACCGTGGAACACCTACATTATCACAGCGTAAAGGCACACTGATGCAGTATTTGCCTTCGCCCTTAAACAAGCCATACAGCTCACAATTGTAAATGGACACTGAAATACAAAAACAGACTAGTTCAAAGTATCAATGTGCCGTTACCTATTGTTCAACATGTACACATGTTGCTACACTGTACTTACTGCAATTTGGTCTGCAAGTGCAGCTGCTCACACAACATCGATGGTAATGACGGGAGATGGGGTGTGTGACAGTGGCCTCGGTGGCAGGGACAGTAACAAGGACTGAGGTAACCTTCATCTCAGAGTGAAGGACTCTGCTGGTGGTGGGTGGGTGTGGTGTGGTGGGTGTGGTGTGGTGGGGGGGGGGGGGGGGGGCAGAGGGGAGTGTTGTGTAATCATCACCTCCCTGCTCTCTCTGTGTCTGATGGGGCCTTGAGGGACATCAAAAACATGAAAAGCTCATAGAGGTATGGCAGCAGGCTCACATGTATGAACACACACACACAAGCACGCACGCGCACGCATGTACACACACACACACACACACACACACACACACACACACACACACACACACACACACACACACACACACACACACACACACACACACACACAAACAGTCTGTTGGTAACTTCCACTCTGCTCTTTTTGCCAAAAAGAACACTGGCAAGTATGAAAAGCGTACTTGAAAAAGACAGAGATTGCAGCAAAAAGAGAGAGATTGTGGCAAAAACGCACACACACACACACACTTAAAGGTAAAGAAATTGCTGGAGAAGCTGCCGTATCCAGGTACTGATGGTGTAGAGGAAATTCCAAAACAGGAGCTTCATTAATATCTTCGTTATAGTCTTTCACACACACACACACACACACACACACACACAGACAGACACTCACACACACACAAACAGACACACACACACACACACACACACACACACACTCACTCAGACACACACACAAACATTCTGTTCTGTGGATTGCTCTGCTTCTGCTCGTTCCCCTAAAAGCGCACAGCAGAGATGTCATGTGGAGATTCGCCTGGGGGCTTCAGGCAGTTATTGATCAAGAGCGACTGGCGGAGTTATTAACTAAAGCAGTGGGGCAGTCGCGGCCCTTGAAGCCATCTGAGAAGCATGATTCCCCTGCTTAGTGGGTATTACGCGCACTGATGGGACATGAAATATGCATATGATGCGCCACACACACAAAGACGAGAGAGAGATGAACCGCCCTGATGGAGCTTTTTGTGGAGCCTTGGACAGGTTCACACCGGGGGGATTTATACACTCTCGTCTGTCCCCTCGCCCCAGGCCCCACCTCCCCCCCCCCCACTTCACCCCAAGCAGGGATGACAGTGGATTGAATGGCACACAGTTTAGAGTGAAGCTGGCTTTAACGAGGGAAGAGAGAGTGAAAGCATAATACTGGAACAGAGCGGGACTGAAAAAGGACAGTTTGTGTCCCTGTGGAACCAGTTAAATGTGTTTTGCAGAAAAATGAGAGGGCCTGTAAGATCATATTGGGTACTCACATGTGTGTGTGTATGTGTGTGTGTTAACGTCTTTGAACTAGTAGGTGTTTTCTTTGGACCAGTGTGTCCTTTAGACCTCTATGTCTGTGTGTGTGTGTGTGAGTGTGTGTGTGTGTGTGTGTGTGTGTGTGTGTGTGTGTGTGTGTGTGTGTGTGTGTGTGTGTGTGTGTGTGTGTGTCTTGAGCTCTACCGCCTTCTCCTCACGTGAGAGATTTCACGGCTGTGGGACAGGGCTGGGCTGTAACAGGAGATGCTCAGGTCAGGGCAGGCAGCCACGTGCCAACCAGACTATTCTTTTAATACCTGCTCCTGAGTCTTTGTGATAGCCATGAGCCTCAACAAACTGTCTGTGCATGTGTGTGAGATAGAGGCAGTGTGTGTGTGTGTTTGTGTGTGTGTGTGTATGTGTATGTGTGTGTGTGTGTGTGTGAGTGTGTGTATGTGTGTGTGAGAGAGAGAGGTAGTGTGTGTGTGTGTGTGTGTGAGTGACTGTGTGTGTGTGTGTGTGTGTGTGTGTGTGTGAGAGAGAGGTAGTATGTGTGTGAGTGTGTGTGTGTGTGTGAGAGAGAGGTAGTGTGTGTGAGAGACAGAGAGAGAGAGAGAGAGAGAGAGAGAGAGAAATAAAGGTTGTGTGTGTGTGTGTGTGTGTGTGAGAGAGAGAAGGAGAGATGGTGTGTGTGAGAGAGATGGAGGGAGGGAGTGTGTGAGTGCGTCTGTGAGACAGGTCACAAGACACCTGCTCCCAGGCCGTCTATGCAGCTCTTCAAACAGTGGTGTTAGGCTAAAGGTAATGAGGTCCCATGGAGGATTTCACCCGCCAAGTGGCAATTAATCTGACGCCTGTATGGACTAGAAATGGAAAAACTGGAATTTAATACTTGCCTTAGGACACCGGCATGCACAACTGGTGCCTTTCTGGTTTTTAATGTCATTTTTTTGGCTTGACAAACCTTTGCCCAAAATAAAGTGTATAAACTGTTTAAAATGTGCTGGTCTGTATGTGGTATCATGGTTGTTGTGGGCAAGTCTCTCAGTAATTCTTGGGTATCCCTTGAGGTGTTTCTTTTGTTGTCCCTTGTATGTGTCATAACCCATCGTGAGTATAGAAGGGGGTGGGTCTGTAACACCAGACACCACTTTTGAGCGTTCTGGACGTGTCATAAGCCTAATTCAATGACTGATGAAGGAAGGTGTCTACTTGACAACTCCAGTGAAAATGCTCACAAAGGCAGCTCTGTTGTTGTTTTTGTTAAGTATTCGTGTGATGGTTGTAGTGCACCCTGTTGTTTTAATACTTAGGCTAGGTTGTTGGGTATGAGTGCTTGCATGTAACCGTGAGAGGTTTGGCTGCTGTGGGAAGTCTCCAACCAATAGCACAAGGAATTTAACATCTTTCCTATATGTAACTTCAAACATACTCCAATAAACAGGTAACATATGCTTTAGCATGTTCAGCCTGTGCTCTGGAAGTCAATAAACGCTAGATTACAGGTGCCCTGGTTAAAACTGCAGTTTGTGTGTACTGGTTTTGTTGCTCCACTTACCACAGAATAGGATAAGCACATTTAACCAGCATTTTTAGCTGCTTAGAAGCACTGGCATTCAATCGACAGCATCACATATGGAGGTGGCCATGTGGACAATGTGTCCAGAACACATAGGTGTTAGCATCAATCCCTAACACGCCTCTCAGGGATTCAGGAAGACAGGTTTACATACTGGTCTGTGCAGGCTAGCAGCTGTTAGCCAAGCCTCCTGCTGCTAGTGCATTTAGAGCCAGAAGAAGAGAACATTTAATGTCCTCCCTGCTGCCCACACTGCTGATGGCAGTGGCTCTCTGTAAAGCTTAACATTTTCACAGAACAGTTATTAACAACACATATTCATCCTCACCACTGACAAAAAAAACCCACTTAATTGCTTCCCATCTACCCTCCCCTAAACCTCCACTGTCACCTCTGCACCCCAGACTGTACTCCAAGTTGGTGTGTAACCTATTTAAAATAATTATTTTGTTGTTTTTTTGTTTAATGTTTAATTGGACCTAAACTCAAGTCCTACAGAGCAGAGGACTGTTTTGAGTTTTCGGACGAAAGTGAGCAGTCTAGCATGCACTGCCCTCTTTGTAAAGTTGTCAAACAAGATGTTTTGCCGAAAGAGTCTCAGCCTTGATTGGGAGAATATTCTGGCCTGATGGGGCCTGTTGTCGCTCCCATAATAAGGTGATTTGCATGTGCAACAGTGGCGCTTGCCATCCCCGCATATGGCATCACGGATCACGTGTGCCTTTGATTCCATCTAAGGGAACAGCTTGGGTTTATTTTAATATCCTCTCACTGCTATCTTGAAACAGAGGGGCGGGGAGAAAAAGAGACAGAGAGATGGAACCAAACACACAAAGACATACGGGGAGATCTTAGAGAAAGACAAAGCAAGGGACACAAAGTAAAGTAGTAGAGAGGGGGATGGAGAGAGAAAGAGATTAAAGAAAGAGTAAGAGATGGAGATGGAGATGGAGATGGAGAGAAAGAGAGAGCTGAGTGAGTGAGATGACGGGGAGCATGACACTGGCTCTGTGGTGTATATCTCAACTGAGGTAGGGAAGCAGATGGTTGATGTAGTGTGTGCCAGTTCGCAGCGCAACTCCCAGCAACGATTATCCCCTTCAATCTCAGGGCAGGATATTGCCCTGAGATCCAAGCAAGTTTGCCAAAAACCACCGTTTCCGCTCTCCTGCTCGCTTCTCCCACCAACACTCCTTTGTGTGTGTGCAGAACATGTGTGTGTGTTAGTGTGTGTGTGTGTTTGTGTATGATGATGCCCTTTAAGCTGGTGTTAAATGATAAACAGACTGACCCTCCCTGTTCTGTTGACTGCACCCTACACTTTTGACTGGATGGGGGCAGACACATAACCCCCCCTAGTGGCTGCTGGGTTAAAACCTACAGAGAGAAAGAGAAAGAGAGACAGAGGGAGGGGTAGAGAGAAAGAGATATAGAAAGAGGGAGAGAGACAGAGAGAAAGAGAATGAGAGACAGAGGGAGTGGTAGAGAGAAAGAGAGATAGAGAGAGGGAGAGAGACAGAGAGAAAGAGAATGAGAGAGAGAGGGAGTAGTAGAGAGAAAGAGAGAGGGATAGAGACAGAGAGAAAGAGGGAGAAGTAGAGAGAAAGAGAGAGGGATAGAGACAGAGAGAAAGAGAGAGAGAGAGGGTGTGGTAGAGAGAAAGAGCGATAGAGAGAGGGAGAAAGTGAGCGAGAGAGGGGGAGAGATCTGATCCAATTACCATCCTGACGACACGGTATCCGAGCAGGGCTTCTGTCGTCAGGGCCAATGGGGGTTGCAAAGCTGTTGATCCCGAAGAGTAGGTGAAGTGCCATATCTCTTTCTCTCTCTCTCTCTCACACACACACACACACACACACACACACACACACACACACACACACACACACACACACAGCCGGTCACAACACATTCTATATTGTCTTATGTGACTTAAAAAAGACATTCAAATGCACGATTCTGTGCAATACAGCACTGCTCTGAGCTCTTTGACCGGCAGACAGGTTTCCACTGCGGGCAGACAGCCTGTCTTTATGCCAACCCACTAGGCACTCCATGTCAAAGGCGGACACCTCGGTACACCATTACGAGGGCAGGCCGACACAGTACAAAAGTTGCCAGGCTAAATCTGGAACAGCTAGTGGCGTATTATGTAGAGGTGCACTGTGTCTTTGCAGTGTTTTTCCCGCAGGTCCAATCAGATGACTTTCACTCGGTAGCGCTTTTTTTAGTTGCACCTGTTAAGCCTGGGTGCCTTACCTGTGTGAACAAAGTCAGTGTGACATTAGGTTGTGTCAGCCCAGCACACAGCACCCGATTGGCATAGCTGACCATCGGTAAAAGAAGACTGCATTGTTGTAGCCTATTTAAGGTTAAGGTTAAGGTATTTTTGCACACAAATGCTTTTGTCTGTTGTAACTTACAAAACAGTAAAAATACCAATGACAAAATTAATTCATAAACGATATAAGGTACAATCAATTATTGCTATAATAATAGTAATACTACTACTACTACTAATAATAATAATAATTATATCAAATACCCAAACTATGAGTACATTTATAAAATATGCCTCAAATAAATGAAGACAAATGCTGTTTGAAAATTTGAGTTTTTTTAAACACTTTTTGAATGTACCAAAGTTGCCTTGACTGTGATCTCTTGCTGCTGAGAGAAGACAAAGACAACAGACTCTCTTCGGAGGAGCTTAGTGGTCAAGAGGGGGAATATGGCTGAAGCATAGTATTTAAATACTGTGGGCGTCCTAAAGTGGCTGTCCTAAACGCAAGAGTGAGAGATTTAAATGTAATTCAAGCAGCTAGGGAGCCAGTGACAGGTGACTAGCACCGCGGAGAAGTACAAGTACAAATGAGTATCATCCACATAACAGTAATAGAACAACCTATGGGAATGGATGATCTCACCTAAGAAAATGGTGTAAATAGAAAATAAGTCTGTTAGTCCAAGTACTGATCCCTGAAGTACACCAGTGGAGAGTTGGTGAGATTTCGACACTTGTCCCTGCCAAGACACACTGAATGAACGTCCACTGAGGTGCGATTCAAACCAACTCTGTGCTTTCCCTGAAATTCTCGGTTCGCACAGCATAGACAGGAGAATGACATGGTTCACTGTCAAAGGCTGCTGACAAGTCTAGTAAAATAAGTACTGATGATTGAGCCGAGGCTTTTGCTAGTGTCAATGCTTCAGTTACAGATAAAAGAGTAGTTTCAGCAGAATGACAACTCTTAAAACCAGACTGCTTAGGATCTAGCAAATAATTCTGCGACAGGAAATAAGAAACTTGCTTGAAGCCACCTTTTCATGAATCAAAAAGGGAAGAAGGGAGACAGAATTCTTCACATCAGATGGGTTAAGTGAAACTTTCTTAAGCAAAGGAGCAACCCGAGCCTGTCTGAATAATTTATCTGCAATGAACAGAGGCAAGACCAGAGAGGGTTTACAGGAAAATGCATGGTAAGATTTGTCTCATTGGCTGACAGGTAGCTGTCAATTTTTCATTGATTTGGTTATATCAAGCACCAGCGCACTGGTCAAATGGACAGCCAGTCAGTGTGAGTCAGGTCAAATGGATATTCGTCGATATACTAATAAAGGGGAAAATAGGGCTGAAGCACACACATCTTCCAATGCTGATGCGTTCCAAGCTACATGAACATGATATGAGCAGAGCATACAAGCAGCTATTCTAAATCTGCATTGCACTGTACAGTTGAAACGTTAGCTAACGTTAGCGTTGTGCCTTCCCTTGGCTAGGGACACCAAACTACCCTAGTCTTGTGTTAGCTCGCAATTTTTTTTTTATATATTTCGTCCATCTGGTAGTCCTACAAAGAGTCATAGTAGCCGAGGCAGGTTAAATGACCAATCCAACTTTTTCTAATCATGGCATACTTTGATAGCTACCGCTGCCTTCATAAAACAAATCTTTAGACAACAGACTGGCACAATATCCATGGAAAAAGTAGACTTGAGTCATGCCTCTCTTTTCCTCATTCGCTGTAAAGGTCTGAATTGTAATTTCTTTGATCATTTATTTTGTGGTTTATTCACATAAGCTTGTTACTGGCAACCCTACTAGGCAATCTAATCTATATGATTTAGATGTGTCACACACACATTACTGTAGGTCAGTGTCAAGTGTCAGTAATAGTGAGGTGTGAGTCAGGAGCGTATCGATATCTAACAGTTACAAGGACAGCAGATTCCTTCAGACCGCCCAGAATCAGAATCAAATGTTTTGTACATTTACTGCAAAACTTAAATGACAACCGTTTACAATCAACAAGAAAAAAAATGCATGGACACTATTTGGAAGTAGTCTGCATCGTTAAAAAAGTAACAACAAAGTAACAGTTTCATCATGTTAAGGGACTCTGGTTCATCCATGGCATTATACAAAGTCAGTATCCCATCATGACTTTTAGAGTGTTAAACCATTAGCCCAAATTATGCAAGGCATCAGGCATAGTTGTATAAACTGAAAAGTTGGGACATTTTGCCCACAGTTTGTCCCACTTGAAAAATGCCCTGTTTCACACTGTGAGAGCCACTGAGCTGGGCTCACACACAACATTTACAGGCACTGCACTTGACAAAATTGACATTGCTTTATAGTGAAGCACATTTGAAAATAATGTAATTCTAAAAGTGTTCTGTGTTTGTTCTGTTTCTGCATCCTATACCTACATCCGCTCTGTCTGGTTAATATGTTGGTAATGACATGGCAATGGCCCTCTGCATGACAATGGCCCTATGCAACTCCAAATGTACACCTACGTTTGTTGTTTTTCGAGTCAGGAAGCTCTTTAAAAGCCTGTATCCCCCACCTCCCATAACTAGTCTGTACCAAACATGGCCAGGGTAGTATCACCCTCCACTGTGGTGCTAAGTATAGCCTAAGTATAGTCTTCCCAGGCTGGGCTCCCCACGTCAGCGGCCAGGCAGTGGACACTATGTCCACAAGTTCTGTGTGCAGCTGACACACACGCACACACACAGGACACCCCAGCACACACATGCACTGTCACCCTGGCACCGACCCAAAAATACCCATATGCCCGCAGCCCCACACATACTCTGGCACTTAGTGCACCCTACGCACAGAAAGAAACTCACTGAGACACACGGTGAGGTGACGCAGTTTAACTTCCGTGTACAGTCAAAACACAGATCCCCGTCTGACAGGAGACATAAGCGTCCAAATGCTGTCACACACACAAACACACACACACACACTCACACAAACACACACACACACACACACACACACAGAGAGCTAATTCACACTCTCACACCATTAAGTCTACAAACACACAGAAACCCCCACATGGATGACAACTCGAGTGAAAACATCATGAATATTTCGAAGGCGGACCGTTCCTTCCTGAAGGTGTAATTGCTCAGCTCAGAGACTAATGCATTTTCCATAGGAGCCCTCTGCCAACGCTCAGCCTGCCATGAATGAAGATGTCTCCTGAGGCTCTCCTGGGCTCACAGTAGAAGAAATGGAGTGGGATGTGGGGATGGGGGGATGGGGGGGGGGGGGGGGTGGAGAGAAGAGAAGTGAACAACGCGCACGTCAGAGGCTCGGGCATCTGAGGTTTGATTGAGGAGCCGCCTCGTTTCTCACTGTGCTAATTATGACTTCACTGGCAGGCAACAATGACGGAGAGGCAGTCACACGCCGCGCGAGCAGCGCACAAGAACATGAAGACCAATTTAAATGTAAATGTCCCTCCATTCTTTGCCGTGGTGCTCTGGCAACATCAATGTTCGGTTGCTGCCCCACTACATGATTTGTATCGTTAATATTTCCTTCTAATGAGCACAGATGCAATCAAAAGGAACGGGCCTGTGTGGATAATCCTCTCGCTCCCTCCCTCCCGGTCACTTTCAAACGATCTCTATAAAAACCTCTTTCTTTCTGTGTCCCTCGTGAGATTAGAACAATTTAGCAGCCTACAATTTATCCCCTCTTGACTGTTTGTCTACATGCAAGGCAGGGTGCTGGAACTGCGTGGCATTGTGTTTTTTTTCCCCCTTCTATTCCCATTTGCAAGCTGTCCATGTCGATTTTCCCACTGGCATGAGATGCAAGTATTTTAGCATTTTGTGTCAGATGGAGAGGAACCGCAATCCTAATTCCGGTCCAGGCAATGTCGCCATCTCAGTTTTTAATATTCTCAGATCCCATTCTGTTGATCCATGTCTCACGACATACGGTGCATGGCACTATAAGAGGGCTTCTGGGCCGAAGCTCATTAC
The DNA here is from genome assembly GCF_963457725.1 of Sprattus sprattus. Taxonomy (NCBI): domain Eukaryota; kingdom Metazoa; phylum Chordata; class Actinopteri; order Clupeiformes; family Clupeidae; genus Sprattus; species Sprattus sprattus. The sequence continues at coordinate 20,479,811 of NC_137916.1, forward strand.
ATAAGACAAATACAGTACAAGCCGTAAACAAGATGCACTGTCTGTCAATAAGAGAGAGAGAGAGAGAGAGAGAGAGAGAGAGAATGACACTGTGAGTCTTCTTCTTGGAGAAATAAGTCATTTTAATCTTGGCGCTCTTTAAATGAGAGAGAGCCTTCTAAGCCCCACACACCCCATAAAAACGTAGTTCTTCACCTCAGGCATGGGAGTCATGGGACTGCATAAGATAAATGGGATTTGCAGCATTCTTTCTACCATGTCCAAAATAGATGGCGAAAGATGAAAGTTGGAGTAAATTGATTGGGGTGGAGTGGTGTGGGTGTGGGTGTGGGTGTTTGGACATAATTCCTCCATCTGTAATTTCCTTTTCATGGAGTCAGGTACATGGCCTCTAACAAGGCGTGCACCAACCAGTCATGCACAGAGAGGGAAAGGACAGCCCTGCACAGGGGAAAGTAATTTGCCCAGGACAGAGCTGAGGGGAGAGAGAGAGAGAGAGAGAGAGAGAGAATGAGAGAGAGAATGAGAGAGAGAGAGAGAGAGAGAGAGAGAGAGAGAGAGAGAGAGAAAGAGAGAGAGATGAAAACAGAAAAAAAGTCTTGAGTCAACAGCAGCATGACTGTTCTGTGCAATTTACAGTCTCATTATGGGAGGCTGACCTTTCTACCAAATCATTTTTCAAACCAACATCCACCCCCTACCCCCTCCCTACCCACACCCACACACACACACACACACACACACACAACCCTATCCACCCCTTCTCCAATCCCTCTGTCTCTCCTCCAATCAGGCTGAATGTGTAGTCATCACACACATCTAATATGACACACACACACACACATATATCATACACTCCTTCTTTTCACACTCCCCTCCCAACCACCATACACACACACACTCTTACAGGCACCCCCACCTCCACCTCCACCACCATCAACCCCCCTGTCCTTCTCGGTGTCTCTTAAATCTTGACCTGGGATGCATTACTGGAATTGCCTTATGTAAGATCTGTGCAAAAGGAGATAAACCAGTGTGTGTGTGTGTGTGTGTGTGTGTGTGTGTGTGTGTGGTTGCAACGGGTGGCCGCTCTAACAGGAAATGTCCCTCACTGAGGCACTGCCTTGAATTCCATCTAAATGCAAAAACAGCTATTAATCACCTCACACCCTCCGCTAGCCACATGTCTGTCTATCTCTATGCCTGTGTGTGCATGTGTGTGTGTGTGCACGTGTGTTTGTGCACGTGTGCGTGCGTGTGTGTGTGTGTGTGTGTGTGTGTGTGTGTGTGTGTGTGTGTGTCTGTGTGTGTGTGTGTGTGTGTGTGTATGCAAAACTGTAGGCTGTATTATGTGCTGTAATGTTTGTGTTGTCAGCTTGTCAGCTTTATCTTCAGGGGCTGGATGTTCTGAGCTGGGTGGGGTGAGAGCAGATATTTGGAAGTATTCTGTGATATACAGTCGTCTCTCTTTCTCTCTTTCTCTCTCTCTCTCTCTCTCTCTCCTTGTGTATCTGGCACAACATGGGCTTTCAGTGATGATACACCAGCTATGCCCCCTTCAGGATATGCTACTGACACACAGACATCAAAAGAGAGCTGCGGAATATGGGTGTTTGTTCGCTAATCACGGTGGTGACGCAAACTCATGTAAAAGTTTCCCCCAACTGACAAACGAACCGGCGGGCCGACAGGCTCACTCTCGGCAGCACATGTGTGCTCAGCAGATATGTGTGAGTGGCAGCGCCAACAGCAGTGGTGAGAGTGATTCATCATCAGTGCAGCACTGTCAGTGTGATTTTAAAACGCCATCTGGCTGACTGCTCGTGATGGTGTTCCTAATGGGGGGGGGGGGGGGGGGGGTGGGGTCCCGAGTGGAGAGCCGTTGCCTTTTGCTAAATAGAGGTGAAAATGTTCCCTAGACTTGCGGCTTGACAAGAGGCATCCGGGCTCCAAACTCAAAAAGACCAAAACACAGGCCCAAAGCAAATTAAAAGCCTAAACTTCCTGTCGATGTATCACACAGTGTTCATCCCCCTTTGTGTAAGTAGACTAATAAGCTATAGGCCTATGTGTAGGACCATTACAATATGCCTCTTTATGTCAAATCCGCTGTCACATAATGGCACTGACAAATTATTGATCCCGCGTATTAGAAAGGGACTCATTGTAAAGGGTCAATGCAATGGTGCGTGAAGTAAAGGCATGTGAATGCTTTCTGAAGGCAGACTGGATGGACACGCAAGGGTTAGTGAGCAGGATGACTTATTTCATTGATTATTCGGATGACTTTCCCCACACTTTAACGGGGCAACTTTAAAGCGCCCTATACCCCACCTTCTATGGCATGTGAGTCAGTAATGGTACTCATCGAGCATTCTGGTACGTGAAAAGGGCTCTTGGCCCGGGAAGGTCATGACTTCACAGAGAAGAGTTGACAGCCCATCTGTCCAGTCTTCCTCATGCACAGCAACAGAAAGAGAGAGGGGGGGGGGGGGGGAGAGAGCGTAGTGTTAGTGGTAGAGAGGTGATGGAGAATGATGAAGAGAGAGAGAGAAGTGCCAAGTGGCAAGATGAGAGAGTGGGAAAATAATAATAGGTAGCCTAATAATGTAGCCTAATAGCCAAGTGAGAGCGAGCATTCACACAGGCTTGCACACATGCAAAGCCCACTGTGCTGACGGGCCTATTTCCATGACCCAGCCAAGGGAAGGGGGAAAACATGCTCTCTGACTTGAGGCATCTGCCCGTGTGGACCAAGCCTTTACGGCAGGTCAAGGCTCTCCTACCCAGGCAAGGTCTTGCATAGATGACAAGTTGCGCAATAGCCTGAATATAAGAGGGGTAATAAGAATATAAGAGAGGTAATATTCCTCTGCCATTTGATGAAACGGCTTCGACATTCAAAAATAAATTAATATGGACAGGTTTTGACTAATGCTGGCTTACTGGCTGTTTGTCTGCGTAACAACTGCGTCTGACTGCTCAAAACAATGCCCACTCAAAGAGGCTGCCCTCTTGAAAGTTGCCACAGCAACCGCAAGTGCAGCAGGGATCCTCTTCTCAGCAGTCATAACAACAGAGCATAAAGCGCCCATGCTGTCAGCCCGCACGTCTCTTGTGCTATCAAGCACTGCTGGACAAATATATATTGTTTAATGTTATCTTAAGGTGTATAGCATGTTACTGCATGTTGTGAGGCTTTGTGCATCAGACCACTTCTATATGACACAAGTGATTTAAATGCAGCCATCCATATCGTTCGCCTGTTAAGTCATCGCTACTGGAAATCGCTAAACTAATGAGCTCGGGTGAAAACTGCTGTAACAAAATTTGAGTTCAACAGGTGCCATCTTCGATAAGAAAACTCACCCACCTTATAAGCAGCAGATAGACAAGCTGTCAGCAGTAGACACTGTCCACTGGCCGTTGTCACATGGTACCACAGTGCAACACAAACACCGACATGAGCGAGGGGTAAATTACCGGGAGGCTTGATAAATCGTCACATAGGCAAACTATTGCATGATATACTGCTGCCACCTGGTGGAGAAAGGCTGTTCTCGCATCTCAACATCTTTCTTACCACAGGAACACGGGACACGCAACACGGGACCTGTGACTCTATCCGCTAGCATGAAATAAATGTCATGTATGACGAATCATAGTCATAGGCTACTTGGTATGACCTGACTGTGTACAAAGGCTCTGTCGTGAAACAAAGCATAAAAGTTCAATAATTCTCTAAATATTCACTTATACCATGAAGGTATAAAGGTGGAAGAGTAATAATTGATGCTAGATTTCAAGGTCATTCTCTTTTTTGCACCTAACCTCATGCATTTATGACTAACCTTCAATTAAACATACCTTAAAGGTGGAGTCAGTCATTCTGGTGAAAGGCCGTTGATATTTGTGCACAACAGCCAATCCAATGACACCCTTCCTTCCATGATCCTAAAGTGTTGTGGCTGGAAGAGTGTATGGCTCGGTCCGAGCCACTTTGTGGTGCCCTATTTACAGAGCCAGGACTCCAGTACGAGTTTTTTTGAGCTCACACACAGAATGGACAGATGGAGGAGCAGTTCACCTAATTTGACAAAAAATGTATTGAATTAGAATCACAATCGCACCTTTGAACAGAAGAGAACTGTTTCTCCTGCTTCATGTCCCCATACACTGCTGAGCATGGAGACAGGAAACAGGAGCTCAGACACTAGACTCTTGCTAAAGATCGTCACAAGGCTACAAGTCCACCATCCAACACCATAGACATACTGTAAACCGTAAAACACCAGTTTTAAGATAAAACTAGCCATTGTTGGGTTGCATCTCCCAAAAGTATTATAATGCTAACATTATGGTATTATGTCCTCCTACCATGGTCATCACTCAGTAAAGCTTTTGGGAAGCAAGCGGTGGAGGTTGCAAACTGCTACTTGAATGCTGGAGAAAGCGAGTCAGTCAACCACACAGTCTGCAGATTACTTTTCATACACAACATTTACATTTACATTTGGTCATTTAGCAGACGTACAAAGGAGAGAACAGTCAAGCTACAAGCAATAGAGACCTAGTGTAATAATAAATACTATTTTATATAAGAAATAAAAAAAGTGCAGGAATGTAACTGTAAGTGTGAGTTAAGTAGTAGTTAGAATAGATAGCATTAGAGGAAGGATAAGGAGAGGTAGAGGAATGAAAAGGAAGGGAGAGAAAGTGCAAATTAGGAAAGGAGGTGCTCTCTGAAGAGTTGGGTCTTCAGAGCTTCTTAAAGGTAGAGAGGGACCCCCCTGCCCTGGTAGTGCTAGGCAGCTCGTCCCACCAATGAATGAATGAGAATAGTCTAGATTGCCATACTTACTACTATGGCAGTGTCATCATAGCCCGACAATTGCATGCCAGTGAAACTGGACCACTCTAGTTGATCCTGGAGAGCTAAAAGTGTGATAAAAAGCATCAAAAATGTCAAAGTCACTTTTAGTAATAAGTGGACAAAATAAACTTTTGATGGCATGGAATGATCCTAGGACATATATTACATGGTCAAGTGCATTCAGCCTTTTGCCCAGAAAATAAAAACCACAACAGTAATTTAAATGAATCATCCATTGTGTTTTTCTGTGCACAAAAGAATGTGCACTCTTCAATATTTTGTGGACTCAATACTCTGTCTAACTATCTGGTTTCATAATGAATTAATGCATTTCGCAGGGTGGAATGCACTAAGTATACGAAAAAGAAACCACATAAGGATCTTCCAGCACAAAGTGAACACCAAACACCCCAAAAAGCACAGAGGGATGATTGAAGACAAAACACAGGAATCCCTGTGAACATCTGCTGAAAGCTCTATGAGTGAGGTCAAATCTGGGAAGTCGGGCAGATTCCATGAGAAATGTGGACCAGATTATCCACATAGAGGAGTTCAGAGTGGCAACAGGATGTTAGGCTTCATCTAAAATGTTATTTTACTAAACAATGATCTTCCAGCTATTAGGTTCTGGATATAAAGTTTGTCTGCCACGTCTTTTTATATTTCATGATTAACATTTTGTTCTGATTAAAACTAAAGATTGAAGGAATATTTTTGAGCATTACTGCATGTTGTGAGGGTTAACACAGTCATACTGATGGGCTTACATGGTGAAAAGGGCACAATCAGATGTCAATGTCAATCAGATGGAGAAAGGCATTTGCATTTGATGCCATGGCATGCCTAATAGTTAACAGACAACAGACTTGTAATACCAACAGCACAGTTGGCAGATAAATGGCTAACTGTATTTGATTCTTTGGTAATGGTGTGCAGTGCAAGGTGTTCTTACTTTTCCTTTCTGTAGAAAACTAGCTTCCTACAAAACATACCTTTAAATGGTCAAAAGAACCCTACATATTGTCCCTTAAATAAGACACTGTATATCAGGCTACAAATATGAATGTACTACAGCATGTATTACCCATTATATACTATAAGTTGTAAGACTGTTGTAATCAAAGAAAACTAGATAAGCAGTATGCAAGTGTTGGTTTTAGTACTCTCATGCAAATTACAAAAACTGCATAAAATGAACGTACTGATGTATGGCAAAGAAATCCATTTTAGTTACTCTGACTACTAATTGAATTTAATAGAGTGCAATTATTGGCATGGCATGGCTTCTCCTCAAGACTGATTCTGTTGATCTGGCAAGACAATATGATATCATGAAATACTCTCAAAAACCCAATAACAAAGAACATCTGAACGAAAGCAATTGAGATATGTAGGGTTAGACAGAAAAATTACAGTATTGTAAAATCGATCACTGTTTCAGTCGAGCATGTTTTTCTTTCAAGACTTACAGGCTTCTAAACACACTTCAGCAGTTACACAAGCAGTATTCTGTTAATGGAGCATGAATCTATGAAGAAAGAGCCTTCAAAATCTCCCCCGAAAAAAAAAACATCTGAAAGAAAAGAATTTGTCCTCACATAGCAGGACTGGCAGTAGTGTGAGTCTGGTGGAGACAGCCTGCTGAGTTTGCAATGCATGTGGTTTTTTCCGATTATGTTGTTTCTTCTCCTAATTAGTATCACGTGTTCATGTACAGCAGCTCCACCTCCACGTCCACATGTCATTGCTACAGCTTGCACCGTGCTTGCAGCTGGAAGTGTAGCATCACAAAATGATTTGAAGTCCAGCCCTGAAATGAATGTAGTAAAACTGAAACTGTTCTTGCTACTGAGAAGATGTTGTACAAGCAAAAAATCAATGTCGGATGAGGATATGTTGACATACGTTTTCACGTTTGTCATCTAAGTACTGTGTTCTACCACCAGTGGTGAATGAGTAGTGATCATTTCTTTTGTGATGGAATACGATGCTATGAGAGATAGGGGGTACGGGGGGCTGGGGGGTAGGGGGGGGGGCACTTTTGTTGCTGTTGTTGTTTTCAGGGGGCCTGCTGAAGCTCAGCCGAACTTGAGCTGCACAGCCACACTTGACACTTGTCAACAGGTTTTAATGAAACAGCCCCCTTCTCTCTCGCTCCTCTCTCCCCCCTCTGTACTCCTTTCATGAGCGGCTTACGGGGTCATGGGTTGCGCTCTGTGCACAGGCCCCAGGGTCGCAGACGGCTGAGCCCCCCCACCCCCCTGGGAAAAAGCCATGTGTCCGCCCCCCTCCATCCCACCCAGCCCCACCTCCCACCAAACACCGTCCGGTGCAGCCCACCGCCGAGTCAAAAGTTCAAAGGCTGCCTTTAAAACAGAACTCTATCTGTGCCTCTACATCCCCCAGCCCCCCCCCCCCCCTCCTTCCCCGAAAGGGTCACTGCGTGGCTGGAGCTTGGCTCAGACGAGGGGCATTGGTGGGGTGCAGGGCTTTGGGGGCCCCCTCGGCTCTCTTCAACATGAAAAGTTTGTACGATGGTGAGTGTGGGAGACCCTCAGATGCAGACACAACACATGGTCTGGGGTTTGGGGGGGCGGGTGGAGAATGGGGGGGGGGTGTTGAATGCTGCCTTCCCCCCTACCACTGCAGAGCTGAACAAGAATGTGACCCGCACCAGAATTAATGTGCAGGTTGGCCGACAATGCCTGCAGTCAGGGAATGCTCTTAAGTATTCTGATGCCAGAGACACAAGAAAAAAATACGCTGTATAACTAGCTCCGAATGGATAGGGCAGAACTCTTATGCAGCTTTAGACACCATCAGAATAAGGCAAAAATCAAGACGTTTTTCTCTTACAGTTGCTTTAATCTCTTCCACAGGATGCTGTCTCACTCACATTATGTACAATTTCAACAAGAGATTTTTTTTTCTGGATTTTGAAAGGTCACTTGAAAAGCAACTACTACAGAAGTTCATTATAGCTTGAAAAGAAAACAAACCAAATAAATACACAGAAGGTGATATATAGTTAAAGAGCAGAGTAGGTATATCTTTTCATAAAATAGAATTACAAGGTGCAAGAACATAAACATTACATGTTCTGTTATCATATATTGATTTGATATTTAAAACAACCTTTTTTATGGTTATCAGTTGAGAACTGACTCAGAATATAAGTTAAATGTTTACTGCATGTTGCTATTCTGAATGCCCCTCCACTGAAAGTCACCATGCTATGGATTATTTTTCAATTATTGCCCAGTAGGCATACATGTACTTCTGACAAGAAGAAAAAAACAAGTTTAAAACACAACATTGAGAACAATTTTAGTTGCACTAAAATATTCATACCTATGCCTTTTACAGGATAAGTGCTTGAAAGAAAAGTTAAGTTTCTGCACAAAGCTAGGTTCATAAAGGATACATAAGAAGAAACAATCAGTTATACATCCGTTAGATACATGATATATATATATATATATATATATATATGTATATTATTTTTACTACTTTGATAAATTCATGTTTCAAATCCCATTTGTGAAATGTTGATATTAAATTCATCTTTACATCTCCTGGGAGGGCTTGATCCATCATGGACTCAAGAAGGCAATGAGACCAGGTGCCAGTCAGAGAAGTTCTCACGGCATGTGGATGCACGAGGTCACCCTCCTCACCTAAGTGCCACTAAAATCCTTCAGAAAGTCACAGGTCTTCTTGCTGACGACCTCGCGGAGCTTGCGCACGCGGCGGGCGGAGGAGGCGCCCACGAAGCTGTCAGGTTGCAGCACGGCCATGCCATTTTGCACATCGCCCATGATGATGAGCTGGCTGTCGGCGCTGGTGATGTTGGGGCACGGGCAGCTCCAGTCCACATTGAGCAGCGTCACCTCCAGTGGCTCCTTGCCGAAGAACTTGAGGCCCATTTTCTCATCCTTGAGGATCTCCTCCACGGTGACGAGCGTGTGGCCCGAGTCCTGGTCCTCCGTCAGCTCTGTCACGCGCCCCAGGATGACAAAGTCTGCCCGGCAGAAGCTGGTGACCATCTTCTGCCGTGGCTTGCATGCCTTGCAGTTGCTGCCCTTGGGGAGGGGGCAGGCGTCCTCGCAGGCCTCCCGGCTGTCAAAGTTGTTCTCGTTGTCTCCGCAGCCACCGTAGACGAAGGACTGGCACTGCTTGAGTTCCTGGTTGTAAGCCCAACGTGGCTCGTACGCCTTGCAGGGGCCCTGAACAGGGGGCAGGGAGCAGGGGGCGGCTAGCTCGGCCCCGCAGGAGAGCATGCAGGACTGGTAGCTGTCGAAGTGGTTGCGGTTCTTGTTGCATTGGCTGTAGGTGAAGGCGAAGCAGTTGTTCCTCTTGGCCTCGTAGTACCAGCTCATCCTCTCTTCGCCGCAGTCGCCTGTGTCGGGCGGCTTCAGACACTCCTCTGCGGGAAGTCGAGTGCTACTGTTGCCCTTCTGTTGCCCCTCCTCCGCCACAACCTGCTCACGCTTTACCACAGACAGGGGGAAATGGGCCTTCAGCGAGCCACCTATATTCCTGGATGTGCAGGTGTAGATACCGGCATCTTGGAGCTGGGCGTTGTAGATGACCAGCTGGCCGATGTTGGTGACCACCACGTTGCCACGCACGTGGTTGGGCCGCATCACCAGGTTATCGCGGCCAACCAGCTGCTTCTCCCAGGTGATCTCGGGCTTGGGACGGCCCACCACCTCGCACAAAAAGCTGGCAGTCTCCCCCACGAACACCGTCTGGTGGAGGGGCTTGTTGGTAATCATGGGTAGCTGGATATCCATTGGGGTGGTCTCCAGCTGGGCGGTGGTGGGGTTCAGGGTGGTCTCCTCGGGCAGAGGGCTGGTGTTGGACCAGGGCAGCTGGAAGCGGCAGGACATCTCTGTAATAGTGATCCCCTTGGAGCAGGCCTCTGCGTCCAGGAAGCACTTGTTGTAGTAGGTCATGCCGTCGGAGGCACAGGTGAAGTGGGGCTCCCTCTCGCAACGGTCGCGGCACTTGCACACGGGCTGGCCGTCCCAGATGTCGCACTCAGAACCCTGCTGGCTACACATGAACTTCTCACAGGTGGCCTCCTTCGGCATCCCCACTGGCCCCTTCTTGCCTTTGATGTCGAAGTAACGAGATGCAACGCAACTCTTGTTTCCGCAAACATTGGCACAGCATTTCTCAAATGTTTCGCAGTCCTTTGTCAGGGAGAGATAGACAGACAGAAAAAAGAGATAAACAGACAAAACAATGAGCAAGTGTTCGAAAAGTTGAGAGTAGAAGATTGTTTTTGTTAAAAACAGATAAATAAAACCAAATACAAAACATTGTATTATGGATGAAGGAGATTTCAGGCATTTCTATTGAATAACAATGCGCCACTTAATGCTCAATTCTTATTTAAATAGAAACCAGCAGCCTTCATGGTGAGAGTGTCTCATGGCTTGAATTATTTTGCATCAATTCCTCAATTTGCATCTCATTACCCCATGCTCATGCTAATCATTTGTCGTTATTCTTCAATAAGCGGGCGTCATAAATCAAACCGTTTCGTTCAGTGGTAGAAATGCCCCCAGAAATTCAACTTTGTGGAAAAGGGACACGGGCGCACGAACGCTCGAAGTCTCACCCGATCGGATTCACACTCCCGCTCGCAGGTACTCATGGCATCCACCCACAGGTTCGGGTTCATTTCATTGGGGCACATTCCCGCGTGAGAGTAAACGAGCTTGGGCAAAGCCATCGCCCTGACGCGAAAGTCTAGCCGCAGGAAGCAGAGGTGTCCGACAAGAAACCAAATCCATCGCGGATACAGCATCCACCACATATCCAGTGCAAAGTGTCGAAGCGCGATGAAGAAAATTACAATGGGCAAAATACAAGAAGTTCCCCCGAGTTTCGTTGGTCCTGTGAGCGATTGCAGCAACAGGTGGCGCGGAAAACTAGGTCTACAATCAGCGGGAGGACGTCTGGCCAGTCTGAAGTGTTGACGGAGTGAGGACTACGATGCACTGCACCACTTTTAATAGTGCAATGAGATTAGGTAGCGGTATTACAACCCTATTACTTAGGATCTAATATCACTGACTTATGCTGGTTGTTCTCCCTCAAGACTATGGGAACTATTGTGCCAGGCATAGTGATTAACACAAAGACCATTTTGAAAATCTGATGAATTCTGACCCGACAGGCTACCTGAAGAAGCACTGAAACACCTTTTAACCCTTTCGCTGCGAAAAAGAAGATGCGAAATCAACGTAAAAAATAATCACGTGGAGAAAAAAAATTAAAATACGCTCTTGCTGCTCTTGACATTCTTGTTTTACGTGTTGTTTCGGTTCAAATGGTTGTGTAGTTCAATTTGTATTCCTTTTTTTGTTAAAAAGTCCTGTTCCGCCCGAAATATTATGGCCAAGGCACTGCTTGTTGTAGAAAAAGATCTTAGATGGAGCCTAGATGTTTTGATGGATGCCTAAACTTTCCATAATCCGACAGAGTTACACGAGTGTCATGCCTCTCTGAACATGCCTGAGCTTTATCCTGTCCTGCGCTGGAATTTAGGACAGCACAAATGTGTTTTGAATACCACTAGGGGACGCTGTTATATGGCGAATAAGACATTTCCACATCAGTAGTAGTAATGCCGTAGCGTGTAACGGACAGGATTCTAACACTAAGTGAGAGTTGGATATAAATGGAGAAGAAGATATAATAAAGCATTAAAACACGTTATTGCAAGGGGCTTTCATTATGCATTGTTTCCTCAATCTAGCAAAACCCTCCTGCAGTTTAAAATTGGGGTATTTATATGAAAATATATATTCCAATGATGAAACAACATTTCCGGGAAACTGAACAATAGCCTAATAACAATAGTTTCAGTTTCCTTGTATTGCATATTAAAATCCCATGACAGTAGCCAAGGGGAGCTGTTCTACACACCCATTTCAAGAAGTTAATGAAAAAACCTGCAGCGATTGCCAGTCTTGCATCAGTCCAGAGGAAGAATGTAGTTAATGAAAAAACCTGCAGCGATTGCCAGTCTTGCATCAGTCCAGAGGAAGAATGCCATAAACAGTGTGGGAAAGTGTGTGCTGAGCTATTGTAGTGCATGTCCATGTCTGCAGTCCACAAACTGCCTTCCTTCCCAAGCACAGCTCCTGCTGGGCAGCTGAGGCCCAACACTCCCCAAACCTCACCTCACTCAGATGCATGCTCACACACACACTGCTCAGACTGGACAGAGAAAAGGTTAAGAAGTGTACGTTTTACCAACTTGGAAGCAGTGTGACTGCCATCCATCACCAGCTTTATCTCCATGACCCCAAGAGAGTGTGTGTGTGTGTGTGTGTGTATGTTTGTGTGTGTGTGAGAGAGAGAGGAAGAGAAAGACTGTTTTCATTTTGTGATTGGTGCATTTAACATCAATACCGCCGCCACAACCACCAGTACCAGTCCATCCAGCCCTCTCTGCCCTCACCCCTGCAGAGGCAGCAGAGACCTCACATTCCCAGCGCTACACGGCTGTGATGGCCTGAATGCATGTCAGACACAGAATAACAGCTCTACGGCTCGACCCCCTGCTTGCTTGGCTGACACTTAGCTGGCTCTGGCCATATGTATTGTCTGCAAAAAGACCTGGACTTTGACCCTCTCTGACCACATGAAGCTTAAGAAGACAAACAGAATAGGACACTGTCAAAAGCAAGCATGCATTTATTACAGTGCATTGTAGCAATGTTGCCTCACACAGCTGTACTGTCCATCATGGAAACATGATAACAGACAAACCTGCAATCATGTTAGTTCATGTTATGTAAGTGTATTCTGTCAAGCTTGTCAGCTCACTAAATGCAGTATGAGTGAGGTTGGAGTGGTTCCTCCACTGAGAGAAGGACGCGTGTAATCATTGAGTCAATGAGAGATGCACTTTGTGAGAGTAAACAAATCGGGAAGGGTGCCATGTTATTGGCGTAGCGTAGTTGGCTGAGACAATTGAAAGTCCCTTATCAGTCATGCAGTCATGTTATGAACAGTTTTGGGCAGACGGCTTTGTCCATATGTTCAGCAGTTGTGATGTGTCCTAAAATCCCTATTTGCAGACCTGTTATAGCACACCTTAGGTAGGGAGAACTTCAGTGGGAATCTGAATATAGCAGCAAAGAGTGGTGTTTAAGTATCAGTAATCAGTAATTTAATTTGCACAAGGGTAGTGCTCCAAGAGGAGGATTTGTCACAAGGTTTCCTCTCTGCTGTCTTGTTTTCCATCTATGTCAAAGCAGCAGTACAAATAATACATTTTCCCCTTGTGTCTCACTGGACAACTTATTTCTTGGCTTTGCCCAGGACCCACATTTATGTTGCGACATTTTCTATGAACTAAGTTTTATCTTTATCCACTAAAGAACATTTGGGACATTATTGAGTAACTGTTTTCAGGGCTCCTCATGTGCAAGAAGCAATAAGACTCACAGCTAGAAAACAATGACGACTATGAAACAGTTTTTTCAAATCAGGATACCACAAAGGACAAAGGCAGTTAAGTTTCAGGCCTTTATCAGCTAAGCCAATTACAAACTTTAAAAAAATTCTCTCACAGTTCACATTCTGGAAACCCAAATTCTGAAAAACAGTGAGTCTCAAAGGACTAAAATAAAAAATGAATTCATTCTTCTAACCTAAGATGATTAAATACATCATTCACAAGTTAAATGTACCCCCCCCCCCCTTCTTCTATCTCTCTACTTGAGCCCCCCCACCCCTCCTCATGTGCAGAGGTTCTGCTTAAGGTTTCTTCCTGTCCAAGCCATTGTGCTTGGGGTTCCAGGCCCTGAGCTCTGTAAAGCACCTTGAGACAGTGCATTGTTTTGGCGCTATATAAATAAAACTGAATTGAATAATGTTGCACACTTTTGATTAACCGACCCAAATAAGGGATCCGTGCGTAGGAATGGATGCAAACCCACACTGGGTTAATGCTGCAGACACACTCACTGGATTAGACTGGTGGACTGAGGCTGACGCTGACTGCACTCCGGCTGTGGTTAATAGTGCTGGGTGGCGAGCTTACCCCTCCAGGACCCTCCTCTGCCTGTCACCCCCACATACTGGGAAATAGTTCACAGGCTTAAGGAGGGTCCTGCTGACGTGAGAAGGCGCAGGCCTAAGCTGCTCCCCCCTAATCAATGTCACAAGGTTTGATTCATGTAGCGACCCAAAACGCTGAGCAAGACCTTGGTGAGCAACGACTTCTGAAGGTCATGTCAGGCATGATGTCACGCAGTGCTGCATGCAATAGCTGAGAGTAGCTTAATAGTACGTATCCCAGTTCACGAATAACCAAGTGCATATCACGCACGTCGTCATCATGGTGGCATACTGGTGGGAGACTGTGAGGGAGGCTGGCACTCACGTCTCCAACATGCCCATGCTTGTGCAGCTGATTGCAGGCGTTTCGGACACATTACAAGGGTGTACAGTCGTGGCCAAAAGTTTTGAGAATGACACAAATATACATTTTCACAAAGTTTTTCTGCTTCAGAGTCTTTAGATATTTTTGTCAGATGTTACTTTTGAAGACTAAAGTATAATTACAAGCATTAAATAAGTGTCAAAGGCTTTTATTGACAATTACATGAAGTGGATGCAAAAAGTCAATATATATATACACCTTTCTTTTTCAAGACCTCTGCAATCCGCCCTGGCATGCTGTTAATTAACTTCTGGGCCACATCCTGACTGATGGCAGCCCATTCTTGCATAATCAATGCTTGGGGTTTGTCAGAATTTGTGCGTTTTTTTTTTTTGTCCACCCACCTCTTGAGGATTGACCACAAGTTCTCAATGGGATTAAGTTCTGGGGAGTTTCCAGGCCATGGACCCAAAATATCGATGTTTTGTTCCCCAGGCCACTTAGTTATCCCCAGGCCACTCTTATGGCAAGGTGCTCTATCATGCTGGAAAAGGTATTGTTCATCACCAAACTGTTCCTGGATGGTTGGGAGAAGTTGCTCTCGGAGGATACCCTGCAAATATTGACTTTTTGTATCCACTCCATGTTATTGTCAATAAAAGCCTTTGACACGTATTAAATGCTTGTAATTATACTTCAGTCTTCCATAGTAACATCTGACAAAAATATCTTAAGACACTGAAGCAGCAAACTTTGTGAAAAAATGTATATTTGTGTCATTCTCAAAACTTTTGGCCACGACTGTATAGCACAGCAGCATCAGGTGATTGAAGATGGAGACGGACATGACCCTCACACTGTTGTTGAGGAACATAATTATGCGTCTGAGTTGTTGAAGTTGACCTGGCAATAGGAGAGTTATTCAGGATTTTAGGAGGTTAAAATGTTCCTTGGCATTACAGCAAGAATGTCAGCCAACAGTAATTAAGACTATGGGACAAAGACTAGGGGACTATGTAAACACGTGAGATTCTTACATACGCTCAGGGCATGAAAGGACTGCATTTTCTTTAATGCCTGATATAGCCTGGCAATGAAAACCCAGTTTACATGACAAATATGTAAAAGTACTCCCTGTTCATGTTTATCCCCAGAGAATGGCTCCAGTGGCACGAATGCAGCACTTCCCAATCAGAAATGTGAACCTGTGGTATTTCTACTTAGCGTACAGCCATCATACCATTCAGTGCCTTTGAGGTTAAGGCCTAAAAGGGCTCAGCAAAGTGGATGTAGTTATCCTGATGAAGTGCAGAGGTTAATACACATGAAGAAAACATTGACTGGGTTATTGCCGCTTATAAGCTTATTACACTGTCTGCCTTAGGACAAAAGAGAGGGCACTGTTCTGTTAATCTAAGCCCTTGACTCCGTCCACAAGGTCAGACATTGTCCAGAAGTGCGGAGACATGCACACTTGGGCAATAAGTTAGTCACTGTCTGTACTCGTGTCAGCACGGTGCCGTTATGTAAGAGGTTACAACGCTCCCATGTGAGAGCGAACAGTCTGTGCTGGTGACACCTGGAAGACACCCGATGGGGAATATAGTTTTCATGCACTCAACATATTTTGGTTTCCTGTGGGACGCTAAAAAAACACATGCATGGGTTTCTTGCAAAACCTCCAGTAACATTGCCTTTGACACGTCCCTTGATCCGAGCACATCTGACCACTCATTACATCGCTAGAGTAATTCAACTGCTCTTAATACGTTATTTCAGCTAATCAAGTGAGTTCAGTCAGGTATGAGGAACAGTACCAGAGGGAAGTCATGCAGCGTAAAAGCGCTCTAGGAGCAGGACCATATCCCCCAGCTATAGATTAAGGGCCCCTCAACTCATTTGAGGGCCAGCTGCAATGATGGTGACCACGCAACAATCTGTAAAAAAGGCCAACAAATAACGAAAGACTCGATCTTTCAGTCTGTAACCCCAAAACATATTCAAACCAGCAACATGAGGCACATGGGGGTCACATGACCACCTGCCCTGTGCAGAGGCCACGGCGTGCTGTGATGAGCCAGCTGTGGGCGCAGAGGACAGCCCCTGCCTGAGGCTGCAGTTGGTCAGTCCAATACTATGCATCGTCAGTGGCCTTGGCTGATGGTGTGAGTGTGTTTTGTGTTTACGTGAGTGAGTGAGAACCCTGTGCCAAATAAAACAGACTAAATATGGGGCAGTCAGAGAGCGAGAGCATGTTATGTCTCCTTGCAGCGACTGTTGCTGTACTAGAAACTTGAGA
>NC_137916.1:20501394-20583894 GCF_963457725.1 Sprattus sprattus
TTTTTAATAAAAGCTTCTTGCTTACTGACTGAAACTTGCAGTGCAATGTCGCTGAGCACACTGACGCAGATAACACACATCAACTATGGACACTGACAGTCAAGGGCAACTGTCTCTATAGGTGAGAGAGCATAATGGATGGGTGGATGAATGGATGCATGATGGATGGAGAGATGGAAGAATGAATAGTTATGAACTGAGCACTCACCTTGACAGCTGACAGGGAAGGTGCTAGTAAAGAAGAAAGGCTGGAAGGCAGGCATGGACCCACCAGCCTGGGGGCCGTTGAGCTGCTGGGGGATGGACTGTTGCCGGCTGATGGGGGGCTGCCCAGAGCTGGCACCGGGGGAGGGCACTGTGGGGCACACGGCGCCGTTCTGCGCCAGGACGTGGGGGTGGTGCGGCTCGGGAGAGATCTCGATGGGCAGGCCCCCGTTCATGGTGGAGGTTGATACCATGCCGTTCTGCTCCGAAACCGGGATGAATGCTCCCTCTCTGGGGCCTGGCAGCGATCGCGGATGTTGCTGTGGGGGTGAGGCACGGCTTGGAGCACTTGGATGCGTCTGTGATGGCGGTGGAGGTGGAGGTTGCTGGGGGCTGAGCTCCTGGGTAGGGGAAAGGGTGGCCGGCTCACTGTCAGGGTCCTGCGTGTGATCGCTAGAGCCGTTCTGGGTGCCATTTTGTGCCAACATCAGGTCATCTGTATCTACCTTGCTGAACATGAAGGGTGGGTTTGACAGGTAGGCGGGAATGATTGGCAACTCTGGCTCTTTCACTTCAGGCACATCCTCCTCTTCCACTAAAGCACACAAACAAAAGTTCCTGGCGTTATTTTTCCATCATCCAGTCCCAGGAGCATTAAAAATAACTTGAATTAATCATTTTAGTTCAAAAGTAATGAAAGCATACCTCCTAATAGTCTTCTGATCTCAGGTTTGGAAGTCAACTGTACTGCTAACTCTTCCTTTGCAGTCACAATATTCTGGTCAGCTCCTGAGTTTAGAAGATATGCCACAACGCGTTTGTGGTTTCGCTTGCATGCCCAATGCAAACATGTCCTTAAAGGGGAGAGGATAGCAGAACAGTTCTCAGTTGCGGGGAGTGAAGGACACTGAAGTGACAAATACTTTCAGCCCATTTTCTATGCAGTCATTGTTTGATTTCAATATATAACCAACTTTATTTTTAGTGTCTGACTACCAGGGTACTCCAAACGAGATAGGAATATTACTTTGCTCACTGAAACTATTACTAAAGTGGAAAATAGCACCTTTGGCAAGCACTGAAATTGCACCCGAGTCCAAACATTTCACACCCACAGTTTAAATGAATTTACCATAATATCAGCAAAAAAATACAGGACCCAAATATTGGCATCAAGTGCTAATGAGCGCTGGCAAGCACCGGACGTACAGAACTCCTGCTCTCTACGGAGGAACATGATTGGCTGGGGCGATGCTAGGAGTTGAATACATTCAGGGCTTAGCCTAGACCTGTAGGGGGGTCTGGGAGCATCCTCCCATGGTAAATGTTTAATAATTCTGCACTATTTTCGTGCAGTTTGAGACAGAAACAGTTAGCCTTAAGACAGCCCATGGCATGCAGGGCCCTGTCGTCTCTCTGACTCATATCAACATTACCCCATCCATTATTCCACACTACTTGTCTACATGAAAACACTGTGTTACGACCACATGTGTTGTGTTCTTTGTCACTTTCCTTCCCTTTTCTGTAGCTCCTCCCAAGTTGTGCTTCCCCTGATTGCCAGATGAGATGCACCTGGCCAGGTGATCCAGCAGCAGATAAAGACTCCAGTTTCCTGCTGCAGGGTAGAGGCTTCTAGCTTGGGGACTGTTGGTCTTACTGCTTCTTAGCCTGGGATTTTGTTGTACAGCTATGTTTGTCTTCTAGTTGTTAAATCGTGTTGTATTAATAAATTCCATGGATTTGGTACTTTTAAATGTGTTTTAAGTAGTTGTTTTATATTTGTTCGCCCCATAGGGCCACTAAAGTTGTACTAAACTTGTATGCTAGGTCAAACTATCAGGGTACAGACATTGCCATAGGTTAGGCTACCCATAGAAAAACATTGACATGGTTTTTAATAAACAGAAATCACATTACAATTTCATGTCAACATCATACTGTAATAAATATCAGAAAACAATGTCTGCCTCTGTTTAGTAAACCGTGGTTTAGATAAGCCACATAAAGACTGCTGTCTGGGAGATACTATAGTTGGGTTTAAATGGTTCTCATCATTTAATTCCTTTTGACCCTGCTCTTGCAAATGATCAGCAACAGATCAGTAATGAGATAACTCTTCCTGCCTCCTCTAGCCTTGCCTGTGCCTTGTTGACTTCATCCTTTTTCCTTTTTGAAAAAGCTTGTTCTAGCGCAAGCAAGTCTTGTCTTTGTGAATTAGCTAGCTAGCTAGCTAGCTAGCTACCACCAGATGCCAACAATAACAAGCCCTGTAACTGGTGCACACGCTCCCTTTCATGTTCACACAAAAAGTGTGCATGTCAAGTAGTGTGAATTAGATCTATTGCATGAATGACACACAGATGACCCAAAACATATTTGAGCTTCTGATCAGCAATATCATATTATTAAGCAATAAGGTTCGAGAGGCAGTACGGTATCGTCAATAATGTACTTGTTCGAGGGAGTTGTTAGGCCCGACGCGCAGCGGAGGGCCGGCAAACCCTCGAACAAGTACATTATTGACGATACCGTACTGACTCGAGTACCTTATTGCTTTTATAACACGGTTGCCAGCGACTTTATAAATATTAAGTACAATTAAAGTAAACAGTAAGCTGCCTTTCAGCACAAAAAAAGTTGTAGACACCAAACGTTGTGTATCGCATTTCAGTAGCCAAGAGAAAATAGTCCCCCTTTGTGTGGCTGTTGCTATGCAACAGACAAATAGCATTGGGAACTTAACGTCTGTTAGACCTAGCACTAAAGCTACGTGTGTTTCAAATGGGTTTTTGGTCTAAGCGCTAAAAGTCAACTACAAATAATATTCGAGACTTTCAGTAAAGACTTTCAATACTCTGCAACATTCGCGTAGCACAGAAACAACTAACCGAGTCAATTTAGACATATAAAAAGTTGTGTAGATAGCTTAATTCACATGAAACATTCCCCACTACATTAGCCACAACACGCCGCCATCTTGGATAGATATTTCCTTTTGAGTGCGTAATGATATGGAGCGCTCAGGTAGATGAAAACAGGTCGTACAGTTACTATACCGTAGAATATAGCACACCCCGGAACTAACTCTCAGAATGGTGGATTCCATCTACCCGTGTTATAATTCCATCTACCCGTGTTATAATTTTCTTTAATGCATGATCGGAATGACGGATGAATAGATCCGGGGTTTGTTTTTTTCATAATTCATATTTCATTAAAAAATCTTTTTTTAGATCCGTTGCTATTCATCAAACATATGGGGCTGTAGTCACAGGTTTTTTAAAACATACTCGTTCATTTTGTTTTGCACTGAATATCCAAGACACCTTCCAACAATTATTTTAATCTCTATTTAGTTATTGATATGGCTGAATATCTGTAATTAGTTCATTTTAATACGTTTATTACATGTTTATCAAGTTGATCTTGATTCACTGTCAAACCTGAGTAGGAGTTGACATTTTAGTGTTAACATAAAAAGGATACTTTAAATATGGTAACATTTTCACATCTTTTGTCTCAAATACTTTACTCCGAACAGTTTTTGATGTTATGTATATTTACACAAAACACACACATATTCACTGTGTATTAACTCATTTAGTACAAATCAAATCTCAATACCCTGCGTATGCACATCTTCATATATTGTAGTACTATTGTGTTGGAGTTGAAATCTGAGACAAATGTAGTTTTTAGCCATCATGATTTTCCAGCTATCAGGATATCAGTTATTATGATTTTCAAATTGTACCTGGACATTTAGTTGGTAGGCTGTTGCTATATTTGATGCATATTTCAGGTAATTATTTAACTAAATAAGTTCAACCAGTTAAGATGGGTTACAGATTTAGGTCAAATGTATGTTTAACAGAACGTTTGGCCTACATTTCAGATACCCGCTATGTCTCTTCACATTAAACAATGTTCCCGTGTGTTCCAGTTTTCTGCTAACAATAAAGGTTTGATTTATGCTGTGTTGAAGTGTGTTGTGCAGACATCTTGCACTTTTTTTTCAATTGTCCAGGTGCTGTTAAGACTATGTTTTATATTTGTATCATTACTGCGTAATCATATACTTTGATGTACACAGACATGTGGGTAATCTGTTTATGGTCACTGTCGGAAATGGACGGTGACGCCTTGCCCTGCAAGTCCTGAAACTCAAAAACGTGCGTATTACTACTTTACATTTCGCAATACTGAATCTCACTCACTCACAGGGAGACCCTGTCATGTGGCAAAAGAAGTGGGGCAATTCTGTTAGTTATTTAGACAATTAGTTATTTTAGACATTGACATGGCCTCTGTTCACTGCTAACCTCTTTGAAGGTGTTCGGCAACGTCAACCATTACTGCCAATTAGAATTACCTAATCAGTTAATTGCGTGTGTGCCAAAAACAAGTCGTTGCATGAAGAGCCCACCCCCCTCCACGCACTAATCATCTAGAAAGCTAAATAACCACTTAACTTACAACTGACATTAGTTAAACAGCTGGTTAAATTCGTAGTTACCCAAGCTAGCTAGCTAGCTAGCTCGAAAACAGATCAATGTTGCTAGCAAACCAAGCTTCAACACTTCTCCTGTTGCTTCATTTGAAAAGTTCCTATTCTCATAAGAATGACAAAGTACTTACTGTATGCATCCCTTTTGCAATGTAATGAGAATGTTTAAACTTACCAGCCATTGATTTCATTTTGAGAGTTGACATTTATTCCGCTCTCGACCAGCTTCCGCACTTCATCAATGTCTCCGATGGCACTGGCCTCTCTTAGACGTTCTTGCAGTTCTTTATCCAACGATGTTGTTGACATATTTCAGCTAAATTGTGTGACGCTTCATATGAATTTCAGGTGTAGCTAGCTTGCTAATCTTGTAAAGGATAAACGCGGTGACGTGAAGCTAACTATAAATAACGTTCGCCGCCCCAATATTCGGTAACGTTACGAAAAATTGTCAAAGTGTTGCTTTGTTTACAGTCGTGCCATTTAAATATTCTATTCGAGGCAGTTAAGCAAACATACTGTATTACACGTGCATTAATAATTTGTTACGCACAACGCTACAATATAGACATTTACACTTTTACCCGGCTATCAAAGTCCGTTGGCTTGGTTGGCTTGAACTACTCCTCCCATGTTGGGGGGCACTTTAGAGAGTAACAACGTTGGACCGTGCTTTGCGTTCCTACAGTGATGATCTCTGTTCCGTACGGTTAGGTGGATCAAAACTAAATATATATATTTTTTTTTAACATTTTCAATATCTGGTTAGCTGTGTGTTATAAATAACAAAACCATTTCGAAAACCTCACAGTTATTATCATATTTAGAAAATAATATTTAAGATAGAAACACACACTGTAGTGTGAAATCAAAGTACTTAATCAGCAGTATCGCGAACTTTTTTGTTAATTTCAGAGTACGAGCAGTGGACCAAATTTGATTTCTTTGTATTTGTTTTCTCACCCTCTCGCGTTAGCTTGACAAGACTAGATTAGGCAAATTTGCCTACGTTTTATTCCTGTGCGACTGATCGCCTTTAGGTGGCGTTGCATTACAGTGTATGTTACAGGATACCTGGCACAGGCTACAGACATAGTGTGTATTTTTACACACGGTCAGGGAGAGATTGTGCTGTTTGTTATGTTACTGTAACAAATGTCCAACGCTCAACGCTTTCAAAACGAACAGCATTTAGCAAGCGATTTAATTTGCATATAGCCTACTACTCTACTAGTCAATTTTAGGCTGACTTTGTGAATTCATTTTGAATGGGCAGATACCATGGCGCACTTGTTCTCAATCATTGGAATTAACTTCCCAAACAAACCCATCAGCTAACAACGAAGGAAATCTTCTTCAGAACACACTTAATTTAAAATGAAAACCAAAGCCACTGTCTGAGAGGTAGGCTAACACTAGAAATATTACTAAAGGAGATATGGTGCATGGCTTGGTGAAATCTGTGAGTGGGGCATGTTCTTCTTAGAGAGAAAACTAAAGAATCAATTGACATTGTACATGCAAGACTTTATAATACATACTAACTAAATAATAGTAATATATTTAAATCTGTTAAGTTTGTGGTATGTTGCTTATTGGACAGAATGTAACTTCAAAGATAAATCAGTATTCCCAATAATTTATCAATGGTAGAATGTTTGAAACTCTTTATTCATTTATGCCACCATCCACTGTGTTAACTATGTTTAAAGAGGACATATTCACAAGAGCAAAAAAAGCCTAAACATCTCCGTATCTGTTGGGTTCTTTCATCATGTAGGTAGTGGTAGCAGGATGTCCTGTACACTGCTCTGTCTGTCATATTCGTTCTGATGACAGCTGGAAATGGCTGCATCACCGACAAACCAACACAATTACACATTCTTTCATACTGACTTATTAAGGACCATGACATCTCTCTGCATTCCTCCATTTCCTCTGTTGTTCATTCCTAGGTCCTGCGTGACCTGACAGCTGAGGCTAGAGCCAAGGGGCTTCCTTCCCCTTTCTCACCCCAAAGGAATGGGGCTCTGCTTGGGCGAGAGGGCCAGTGAGGAGCCCCTTAGCACCGAAACATCCCCCCAGACACACACAGCATGGCCAAGCTTGAACTTGCCTCGGTCTCCAGACTGGATTTCCTGTGTCTGGAGGAATCCCCCCTTCACCCCACCCCAACTGAGGTGATTGACTGAGATAGGCATGCCATTGATATGAGCCATCTCCACGCATGTGTTGTGCAGGCGTAGAAAGCAGTTCCCCACTAAATGTCAAACAAGTGGGTCAGTGCTGTTTTAGACCCCCGTGTTGACCCAAGCCCAGAACTGGGGCAAGATGATCGTTCTACTGAAACTGAGTCACCCACTCGTATTGACGTAGCACATCGATGAGACCAGTCATATTGAAGGCACCCTGGTCACACAGAGCTCAGGGGGTCTGATTCAGACCGCAGTGGGCAATTGTTCATTTCCTGAATGCGAATAAAGCTTCCTGTCCCTCCTCACCCCCGACCCCTCCAAGAGATAACAGTATCCTTTTGTCATTCAGTCTGTACACACAAAGGGAGTTACAGGTTTTACAGGAGGAAGGGGTATCCATTAAGACCCATGGAAACCTATCAGGTGATTTATGACTGGCTTGGTGGTGACGCTTTCCTCTAAGGATAATCAGCACATTCCTTTAGTGTGATGCACTTATCACTCACCGCTAGAGAGAAAGCAAGACATGTTTTTATCAGTTGTCCATTTTAGCAATGATGTCCGCAAGGCATTATTACATTATTATACATTCATTCTCCTTACCATCACACACAGTGTATGCTTGGGGTAAAAGCTGTGCTAGTATTCTTAAAATGTAAAAAGAAAAAAGAAAAACAGCAGACAGGGCAGATGCAGAGTGCTGCCTCTGCATAAGTAAGGGGGCCGAGCATCCACCCGTTTGTGTTTGAGGGGGATTGTTTCTCCAGTCCTTGTGGTCAAACTTGGAACAAACAAGCAGACACTAAATACATACAGGCTACCCACAAAGTGTCACAACTACGCAAGAAGGCTGTAAGGTTGACTGTGTCGACAGCGACTTGAATAGGGACCTTTTTTTAATTTTTAAAGAGCAGTGGTACTTTGTGATTAAGACAGACGCAGACTGCAGTGATTTTTCTATTTCTGTCACAAAATGTAAAGTCTCACACATCTCTTCTGGGACGATGAAATGGCCCGTTCTTACACAATGCAGTACAGTACGCTGTGCACTCTGAAAGCTCATAGTCAAATGTGCTTCTGGTTTGATATTCCAACGGTTGATTCATTTGAACAGCTAACGCACCTGACTGGGCAAGCAGTCTTCCCACCTGACCTCAGCTTACTGAACCTCCAGGGACCTGATTTGAGCACCAGGACTCCAGATGTACACACACACAAAATACACACAAAGGAAACACAAGTGCATAGCCAAGCAGCTAAAAAGGCCCCAGTCAGTGTCAGCATGTTTGGCCATGCTTTTCCCATCTAGTGTCCTCTTTTTTATTACATTCTGCAAAAGGAGAATGCTTTTAACTGGCCCATTAAGCTGAAGCTTGTCAGTGTGAGCGCATAGGAGGAACGGTGGATGGTGAAATACATGGCTGGTGAAATACAGACACGAAGCAGAGGGTGCCTGGCTGGTGGAAAACCGCAGGCTTCTATTAAAAGCCCCAGTCTTGCCCACTGCAGCATTCCCTACGGGGGACACACCCATGGATCCCTGCTGCTTTCCCCGTTAAAACCCAGTGGTTGTCCAGCAGCTGGAGTCCCAATTTAAACACACACACACACACACACACACACACACACACACACACACACACGAACACACAAATACACAAAAGTATACAGACAGAGACGGGAACGTATTGAAATCTATGCCTGCACTTCAACTTCATTCATCGGTCAGGAAACCAGTTTGTAAATCAGATCTTTGAGACCATGATTGGTGCAGCTGGGAGAAAACAAGCATGGCTGCAATTTTAGTTTTGCTTTTAATTTCCAAATAATATTTATTAAATACATTTAAGAATACAAATCTTACAAAAAAATAATAATGAACTTTGTTGATCATAAAACAATTACAATAACACTGTTGAACTGGTATTAAAGAGGGGCATCATTTTGGGGATTCTCCGAAGGCTGGATGTGGCAAAGAACCCTGGTCTCAGTCACTGACGTAATTTTAACATCTGCGTTTCAAAAAAGCCACTGGAGAATGATAGACAACCTTTTATTTTAAAAAGGACGGTAAAAACAGTGTTCAGATGGCCGCCATAGTGAAATCCAACACTATTTTTCTCCTCTCGTAATATTTGGTACATGTTTGGATACGCTGAGGGTTATTATAGGATTTGAGGTCTGGCGAGAGGAAAGTCCGGATGCTGCTGTGCTGCCAATCGGAGTGGAAGTGACCTTAGTCTTCTTTAAATAGCCCAGCTGTGCCGTCTCCATCCACCACATTCATCCTCACCTGACCAGCACCACTGGGCCTCTGCTGAGGATGGTAAAGAGGATTGCAAAATGTGCTTACCATGACCATACCACATGACCTTAAATAGACCCCAAAGAAAGGGTTTCCACAGATAGCCTGTCTTCATCAGCACTGTGAGGCTTTTACAGAGTACAAGTTTTGGGTCTGAAATAGCTGGGATTGCTTTCTTCGGTGCTGATAGCCAAACTCATGTTCTCCTCAAAACAACAGCAAAACCAGTCGGGTTGTTTGGATTTTCTCAGTTGTTTGGTTTACGAGATGCATATGGTTTTTTTTTGGTGGAAAGGACACAGGAACATGAAAAGAACGGATAAACTCAGAAAGACTCAGAGAGCATCTCTGTCTTTTTCGTGGACTCAGAATGAGCCCATCTGTCAGAGAGTTAGAAAAGCCTTCAGATGGCTGCAATGGCATCATGTCCATTTAGTTTACCCTCTGCTTCAGCACTTTGTCACAGAGCTTCTGCCACTGGATCTGGCTTCTGTCTTGGCCACCAGTACCCGGAGCGAGTCTCCAGACGTGCGGATCAGCTCTCTGCCTCTGCTCAACCCAGACAAGACACGGAAGAAAAGAAATAAGATACGGGTTCAGACAGACAGACAAAATCTGAGACATCTTACATGGTCTTAAACCCATCTAGTGGCAGACAATATCAACAAATGTTTCATGACCACATTACTTCATGGCATTAAAGAGGCATTCCTCCCCTGTGTGTGTGTGTGTGTGTGTGTGTGTGTGTGTGTGTGTGTGTGTGTGTGTGTGTGTGTGTAACTTACGCGTGGTAGTCCATCCCCACTAGGCTCACTCCGTTCACTGCCAGGATGCGATCGCCAAGCCTCAGTTTCTGGCACTGGGCGGCAGGAGAGCCGGGCACCACTGACTTGATGTAGATGCCGCTCATTCTCAGGGGGGTTTTCTGTTAGGGGCACAGATGAAAGCCAGCAGGTGGTTAGGTCAGCGACTGAGGAGGCAAATACTTGCAGGCCTCTTGCATCCAAACTGATGCAGGCCTGGCTGTGTACTTTGGCTACCTTAGGGAGATGATGGTGGTGAAACACCACACCAGAGAGGGAGGAAGGATGGGGGTTTGTGATTGTTCATTGAACTTGTGACTTTGAAACATATGATTTTCTCTTCCAGAGCAACAAAAAACCTCTGGATTTCGATCACTCCCTCGCATTCCTGACCACGGAGTTAAAAGTCCCATTCAAATAGAGCACACAAAAACAAGCCAAAAAAACTCAAATGTAATCTAAAGGTGAGTCTGTGTCTCATGTTTTTGTGTGCGCTCTGCAGTCCACCCTCACGTTTCCTGCTCCACCACTGAGAGTAGCTCTGGGGAGGGGCACCAAGAATTCGAAGCGGCTCTGTTCAATATGTGGGCTTTTACGCACTTCAAATGAGTTCTGGCTCACCCCGTTAGGATGTTTCTCATAAAACGACCCACCAGCAAACCATTTCAAGCCAATACCCCCCCCCCCCCCACAAAAAAATAACCTTGGTCAAACCACACGTGCACAAACTTACTTAAGCAGCAAAAACACTATTAAATGATCTGACACCACTCAAGGGGATTGACAAAGAGGTGGTTGTTCTAAACACAATCTGATGTTGCAAGGGCCCTGAGGAGAAGTGCTGAGCCTTTCAGGGAAGCACAGTATGCACTAGAGAAATCACACCATGCAGCAGTGAACACCTGCATCTCTGTTCAACTCAGAGACATATGTTGGGCATATATTTCTTTTTAGACATATATTTCTCAATGCGGAATATTTAGTCCCTTGAAATAGTTACATTTCTCAATGTGCTATATAAAGTCCCTTGAAACGAAGATAAAACATTTGATTTCCCCGCACAACCTCCTCACCCCACCCCCCCAGGCATAACTGTGATGACTGTAGCATGATTGTTCTGGATTTATTAAGAGATGGCTGGATGGATGGATTACTATGGCTGACCAGACCAGAGAGCTCTGACTCATCAGACTACTCTCAAACAGCCCGGGAGATGGATCGATTTGTAACTATGGAAACAAAACTTTCTAGGCAGGAATGAATATTCACAGCCAGCATGCTCTGAGCAAGTATAAATAATAATACTGGAATGCTAATCAAAAGCCCAACCTTGACTGTTTGTACTCTAAACATGTCATGGGAGTTAAGACAGCTGTTGTACTAGCCCTCACTTAGAATAGAAGAAAATAAGATGGGAGAAGAGTGTAAAATGAAGTTAGGCAGTGTAGTGTGATCACCCAATCCACACCACACACACACACACACACACACACACACACACACACACACACACACACACACACACACCCACCCTTCTCACCATGCCATCCACCAGGGCAAGCCCAAGCCCATGGGGGCCTCTCTTCAGCTCCACGGTGAACACCTCCTCCCTCTCCTCTTCCTCATCATCCTCCTCTTCCTCTCTGCTCACCTTCCGCTGGTCCACAGCACCTGTTGGGGGGGTAAGGAGAGAGCTGAGTTACGAGCTCCAGTACACATCATCACACAGTGTCTGAGTGTCACGGCTGTGTCCATGTGGTGGCTGTGGCTTCGTCTCCAATCTGCCTCAGAGGCTCATCCTCCGGTTGTGGTGGGGGACGGATTCGCCACAGGAAGGATGTGAGAATGGGAATGAGAAGCAGCATCAGCCGTTGGTGTTAGGGGCTTTTTTTAACCTTTGTTAAGAATTTAGTTTTACCATGTCTCTTTTCAATCAAATGACGAACTATCATGTCACAAAGAAATATACACAATGAATACTTTTATAGAAATGGCTCAAATAAAATACTACAAAACAGCTTTGACACTAAAAGGAGCAATTCACTTAAGGCCCTCCGTGCCAGAACCATACCAGAATCTCAACAGTGTTTCTGTGTTTGCCAAAAAAATGCCGCTCAAAATGTCAGTAATAATGGTCATACAACTTATACAACATTTGTATTTTAACAAAAACAAATAAAACAATACCAGAGCTATATCGTATTGTTATTATATATATTTTTTTTTTATTGATTACTGCGAGTCACAAAATCCGACAAAAACAGTGTGGGGAGAAAATGTAATTTATGAGAACACATTTCATCCTGCGTGATGCTCCGCCCTCCAAAGCCGTCACCACATCTGCAGTAGTGGCAATGAATAGAAAATATAATCTTGATTCTCTTACACATCATGGAGATTAGCAAATCAAATTTCTACTAGGAGGAAATAATCTTTAAGAAACATCAGTGGCCCTTTGGGTTTGTTTAATAGCCTATAACCTGTTGGTGAATGCCAGCAGCCTTAAGAAGTAGGTTTATTCACTTCACAGGGGCAGTTCTCTTATCCCAAACCACGTTTTGCTGATGTTAAAAAATAAACGATTTATTTGGTTCATCTTGTCTCATTGTGCTGTCATGGCAAAAAGTGACCGGGCGCCAAAAACAGCCCATGTGACGTAATATTGTCTTTCGGATGACTCTTGAGTGACAGTTGCTATACCAACGCTAGCATTACATCACGCGGGCTCTTTTTGGCGCCAGCCGCCAGGTCACATTTTGCCATGACAGTGCCATTGCTTTCATAATAATCTTTTGAGGTTGTAGGCTATAACCTGCAGCATAGGTTATGCACATAAAATGGTTTCCAAACGACACTAGCTAGCAGCAGTAAACAATGCATCTCTGTAGTCATTTTCATCTTAGAATGCTTGAAAAGTGTGTGCTTAAAAACTTTGACTAACCTGTCGTTTTTTTCTTCGTTTTTGTTTGAATCAAGTTAGAGTAGAGTTAGAATAGTGATGTTGCTGTGAAGTTCCAGGTGCAGCCTTATACTATGGACAGGTAAGATCTGGACATTATCTATTATCTATAGTTATCTATAGTTGCTACCCTACATCCAAATGCCTACCCTAAAATGACATCCTGGTAGCAGTCGTCATAAAGTTGTCATTCTTTTGTGAACC
Source organism: Sprattus sprattus (assembly GCF_963457725.1). Classification (NCBI taxonomy): domain Eukaryota; kingdom Metazoa; phylum Chordata; class Actinopteri; order Clupeiformes; family Clupeidae; genus Sprattus; species Sprattus sprattus. The sequence continues at coordinate 20,514,575 of NC_137916.1, forward strand.
CAGATGTACCTTGTATAGGCTACGTTTTATTTGTTTTGTAACATAGATTGTGATTGAAACATGAAACCTGAATCACAACACCAGCTGCAGCCTGTGAGGCACGGAGGGTTGGCCTTCCCCAGGACACACAACCTATCTCGACAACTGGGTCATACTCATCCACCCAGTGACAAAAATCATCAGCCCGGTTCTCTCTCTCCACACACACACACACACACACACACACACACACACACACACACACACACACACACACACACACACACACACACACACCTGGGTCCAACACATCCACCCAGTGACAAAATCAGCCAGCCTTATCCTCTCCACACACAAACACACATCTCACACTGGTCTGTTCTAACCAGCCCCAAACTCTGACCCTCGACCCCAAATCCCCCCACCACCCCTTGTCTTCTGCTCCGTGTGCGGGACTTGCCCGAAACAATGGTCAGCCCGATTAAGATTCCGCGCGCCAACCCGACTGTAAATTCCCATGACGGTTCATCCGTTGCTCTTTTCTCTCCTGACATCACCTCGTCGCTGTAAGTCCTGGGTCGAGATTATAGGATTAGTGCGCTGCTACCAAAATAGCGTGACGCGTTTCAGACCCGCCACCCAACAGAGATGAGCCGGACAATTTGGCAGGGCACTGCTGTGTGTCTGTTCGTTGTGTGAGAAATCAACAACAATAAATTGCAGACAACAACCGTCATCGGCTTAATTAAGTCAGGTAGCAATCTCTACATTTTAACAGCTTTTACTTTTCCAAATGAAGTGGCTATTGCTACAGATTCTGTAGTGATAAGATTGGCACTATTGCTACTGATTGGTGGTTAAGTGGTTTGCATGGCTGTATTACATTCAGTTGACCTGGGTTCGATTTCTGATCAATGCTGGATTTTATTGGACAAAAGTGTCTGCTAAACACCTGGGGTCTCATGTACAAACATTGCACAAAAACGTTGTCTATACTATTCTTCACAAGTGAAATAAACGTGAGAATGTGTGTTCCTCCACTCCAATTTCATGTCTGGCGTACGCACATTTTGAATGATTTTTTTCGTCTTTCGCGACACTTAGAGGCAATGCAGTGTTACTACTTACAGTGCTAGTTTACGAATCTGTAGGCCTTATTCAATTATAATTATTTGCACAGTATGACACATGGGCCTTATTTTAAATATTAACACATCAAGGTGCAGTTATGGACATGTAATACAGAGTCTAATAACAATCACAGCTTTAGGCTCATTGGAGGATATTGCCAATGGAAGAATTAAAAGGGAACGAGTATTTAGAGACAGAGCCGATGATGATGGCTGGCTTATCAAACATTTCAAGCGCTATCCTCTTGGAAGTCTGTGTGTAAAGTCTCTCCTTTACCCCTTCCCTTACCAGTATAAAACACTATATAAAACGTCAGTTTATTCAAACAGACTAAGCTGTTACACCATCTCTTCTGTCTCATTGAGCGCATCCAATTGAGTTAAATACTAACAAACAAGTATTAACATGATATGTGTGTTGTCAGACCATGTTCATGTGATGCAGCCCGTATCAGACCGATTTTATGTTGGCCTTTCATTCTTAACGATTTTGTTACATTGTTCTCTCTAATTTACACAAAATGTTTCTGGTGGGAATGTGTATGAATAAACAAACAATCTTGTTCTCATTCAATGTGCCTACAATCATTAGCCGGTTATGTTACGATAAAACAATCTGACCTGACAACTTGAGAGCTCATTCACAAACAAGGCCAATACAGCTACATCTAATGCTACTTCCTTACATGACACTGAAAAACAGTGAGAACTCGTAGCTTAGATAATTAAGGGTTTGTAGCGAAGGCACCTATTTGTTTCCAACCGCTATAGATCCATAATCATCTGGAACACTTTCTGTTTTTCGATGCACGAAAATGGCATAGATCCAAAACCTACTAATTTCAGCCTGGGCTGCCTTCCCATGTAACGCTGTTTAAACATAAAATAGGTCCTCATCTATCACTGTGACACTCACAGGCTTAACCCTTTACGCATGTGAGCTTCAGAGGCCGGCTCCACTCTCTAAGATCTAATTGGTGTGGTCTTTTCCCTTCTGGCCTTCCCTTCAACTTTGACCTTGACACTGAAGACTGAAGCTCTGGTCCTGTCTGGTGTGTGTGCGGGCAGGGCAGGGCAGGGCAGGGCACCCTGATGACTTCTGGCGCTGAGAGGGACAAAAGGAGCGGCCCCGAAAGGGAAGTGGCCTTCGCTTTGAACTTGGAAACCACCCTGCCGAGTGAACATGGCCGAGACGTTGTCAGCAGCCCAGCTCCAAAACAAATAAAAAAGGATGAAAAGGACAGAAAAACAGAGAGAAAGAAACAGAGAGAGAGAGAGACAAAGACATAAAGAAAGGATTACAGACAGAAAAGATTTGGAGAGAGTGAACCTAAGAGAAAGTAGTAAGTAATAATTGAAGGAAGACAAAAAACATAAGTGAAAAAGTGAAGGAGAAATAAAAAGGGGGGTGATAATAGGGAGAGAGAGAGAGAGAGAGAGGAAGAGAGAGACGAGGAGGAGGGGAAGAGAGAGAGAGAGAGAGAGAGAGAGAGAGAGTGCAGTGCATCATTTTAGGCTGTTGGGTCTGGTCTGAGTCAGGCTACCTGCCCGCCCATCCAATAACTGAGGTAATCAAAGCGCTCAGCAGTGGGGTAATAAAACAGGGCAGCCAGCGGAAGGACAGGGATACTGGGGGCGTAATGCTGCCACTGTGATTGGTGGTTTCTGTGTAAGCAGCAGGATAGTCACTCTTATTATGATCATTTAATCAGATACATGTGTGAAACAAAAGCTCCTGCATCCTCACACACCCATACACACGCACGCACGCACACACCTCAGCATGCTGACTGCAGTCGCCAAACACACCACCCCATCCAGACAAACAGCCATCCAGCCAAAGGACTAGATTCGGCACTCAATGCTCCCTTGCTCAGGTCAATTAGTGGCAAAAGCCTGCATGCATATTCAGCCTTGGAACATAGCTCTTCAAGGTAGATCTCATGGAGACTCAATAAAGGATCCTGTAGGTTAGTTACTCACTGAAACAAAATGCAATCTCTCTCAGACAACAAGTGTTAAAGGAATCCCTTAATAATTAAACATCCATCGATTTAAAAGTATGTGAAAGTTATGGAAATACAGTATTCTGAAATAAAATAAATAAAATGCTGAATAATAGTAAACACTGATAACGGGCACCACGAGGATCTTTCAAAGACATACTCAAGAGTTTACATTGGACTGCAAATTACTACCTTGATGAAATCAGATTTATTGGGGTGCAGGGGTCAGGAGCCACATGTGTAATGAATGAAACTTTATGAAGGGGGCCCCACACTTAAATAATATAAAGTAGTAAAGTACGAAGTAGGATGGACGATGGCCTGGGACTCATTTGTAACCAGAAACCAAAATGTTAGCAGGGGCTATTCTCCCCTCCCTCCCCTCCCTCCCCAGGGTAAGTGCCCCTCTCTGGGTCATGTGGGTGGGTACCTTTCCGGTGGCGGGCGTTGTGCTGAGCCCCCTCCTGCAGGCTGGCCTCCAGCTCGGCCTGCTCCATGTTCTGTGGGGTGTTGGGCGGGGTGAGCAGGCAGGACGGGTCCAGGGCCAGGCTCTTGTGGAGGCCAAGTCCAGCCTCGCCAGACAGGCAGCTCTGGAGCTCCAGGCTCTTCAGCTTCTGGGTGAGCAGCCCGGCCTCGCAGGAGCTCAGGTCGCTGTGGGAGCCCCTGGTCTGGGAGTCAGACGTGTCCCTGTATACGGCACGGCGGTGGGCCTCTGACCAGGACGAGGGGGAGGAGGCTAGGGACGTCTGGGACTCGGTGATGGAGGAAGAGGTCAGAGACTGGTGCTCATCTGCAGTCTGGGTCAGGCAGAGAGGGTAAGAACTGCATTAATGAAACGGAATGAAGATATAAACCACAAGTTGAAGATTACTTGAAGTCTGAAATTCCCACATAACCAACAGCTGAAACCTCTTGCGGGACTAGACACGGTTTCCTGGGCTAATTTCCCAGACAGGGGACCAGGTTTTATGAAAAACTTCGTCTCATTTCATCACTCCAGACCCAAATGTAGTCCTGAACTGAACTAGCTTTAATCCTTGTCTGAGAGAGCTGCCCTGGGGCTGGTGCTAGTGTGCTTACCTGTGAGCCGGCGGGGGGGTCGTTGTCGGGGGGGGTGCGGAGGAAGTCCTGTATGCGCTGCAGCTGCTGATAGAGGCCTGGGTCCACCACAGGCTTCCCCAGCTCCAGGTGGAACGTGTGGCTGGGCAGGATGAGGGGTGGGTGGTTGTCAAAACTCTCCAGGATGTCACCTGGAAGAGAGATTCAGAGCCGTTTAAGGAGAGGTCTACAAGGTCACACCAAAGGGTATTACACACCAAATCCGTTTTTGGGACAGGTGTCCGAAAACGTACTTGCACATATTTCAATAACAATGTTACAAACACAACTTTAATATAGCCTATATAATGTACATCTTGGTTGACAAAAGAATGTCAATGTCCTGAAATCAGTTTGACTGTTATCAGGATGTTATGCTGGGGTGGGCATTTGGATGTAAGATGAGTAACTGAATTCAATATGAATAAATATCCAAATCCTATTCATCTGGCGTAGTGTAGGCTGTAAATGCAACCTCGCAGCACGATTGGGGTTGACACCACATTGTTCTAATTTGATGCAATCAAAACTGTCAAACTGTCCTGTTTAGCAACAATAGTTGTGAAGCTGAAGAACTAAAACACATAAAACTGAAGAAAGAAACTAAGAAGTTTAACTTTTAAACACACACTTTCAAACATTTGAGACAAAAATTACCACAGAAATGACTAGCCAGGCAGTTGTGGAACCATATTTATTGCATAACCTATGCTGTTACAGCCTGCAACCACACGATTATGATCAAAGCAATGGCACTACGAAACGAGATAAATCCTATAAATCATTTATTTTTGTCAACATCAGCAAAACATGGTTTTGGCAAACATACCTGCCCCTGCGAAGCAAATAAGCCTACCGACCCTTCTTAAGGTTGCTGACATCTACAGTCATGTTATAGGAATCAAACAAATTCTGAGAGACACTGATGTTTCCGACAGATTACGCCCTCCTCATAGAAATAGAAAAATGTCATCAGCTAATCCCCATGTGTCTGACCATCAAAATGAGATTTTTCTAGTCAGCGGAGCTCAGACTTAAGCTTCATGGAGAATGAGAAGTGATTGGATCAAATATGATTTCTCACATGTCTAATGGGAGTAAGAAGTGGTCGGGTTTTGGGACTCGCATTAATCAATAAAATAATAACAATAAAATAAAGTTGTGTTATTGATGTATTGGCCTTGGTTAAAACATAACTGTCAAGTTTAAGGATGCATTTAATGTTTTGTATGTTGATTCTTAAATTTGTATTTATTTAAAAAAAAAAAAAAGTTGTAATAATTAGTAAACCCAGAAACCCTGCTTTACACCTGTATTTAATGAAGTGAACCTCTTTGGTTAAGGTTCTTCACATGTGTGTTTGTAATATATATGGACAATTGTTAAGTGAAGCCCTTTCACAAGGGTTGGGTTCAGTGGCGGCTCGCCCATAGGGTGCGCTGGGGCTCCGCCCCCCCGCTGACCTGACTGCCTGTTTTTCTTTTCTTTTCTTTTTTAAATAATCTCTCATTTTGAAAAAATAACCTGTGTTAATACAACGATATTGATGATTTTGCTTTAGAATGGGTTTAGAACTCTCCAAAATTATATTTACATTACATTCACTTTCAAGTTCCACGTTTAAAACGTGAACGTTTATCGTTTTTGGTGTAGTAGCCAATAGGATGTCTTGCCGGGGCTCCTGGTCGATCAGCCCGTGTGTGCTGTATTTAAGCCAATGGCTCCCCTGTTGCTAGGCAAAAAAGAATACACATCCGCCAATCATCGTCGAGGAATTTTATGGGTTACGGGCGCTGAAGGCTAGAGCCCCTACCAAGATGCACCACTGCTTGTTAACAGGTATTTTCCATTCGAGCAGAGAAGTGTTAAGCATGGCGACGTCGGATGTAGTTGTGGGAACTCAGCTAGCCCCAAATTCAGTCAAATCCTTACATCTGCATCCCTTTGGAAGAAGAACTTTTGCGGAAAAGCTAATTGTTAAACAACTCGGACCAGACAAGCCAGAAGTGAAAATAACCCAACAGACGGGAGAAAAGGGGAAAACATACACCAGAAGCTTTTCCCGAGATTGGTTCGATCGAAAGGCATGGCTAGCTGTAGGTATGTCAATGCCATCTTTTGTTTTCTTTGCCTGCTGTTTAAAACAAGTTCGTGGACACAGACAGGAATGACAGAACTGAAGCATTGGTCAGAACGCGTTTAAAAACATGTGCGGTCAAGAGTGCAATTTGTTGTTTCTAAGTTGTGAGCTGTTACTGTTTCATACCAGTTAAAATAATCTTTCTTCTCATACTCATACAGCTGCAGTATACATGTCTTTAAAAAAACTAAATTGTTGTAGTAGTTGTAGTAACAAAAAACTGTTGTTCCCTAGTATAATTTATCGTTATGTGTTGGCACTTTCTATCTGGACATGGACCATAATAAACATGTAACTTGTTCATTATCATTACCTGTGAAACAGTTGATTTCTACATGGCAGATATATTAATATTGTCTTTAGACCATTGGTATTGACTGGTTTGAGTTATTTTATTGGTATAGGCAAGGGGCTGTTTTAAAACTGAGCAGCACTTCTCTGCATCAACAGCTCACGTCTCGTTTTTAATTTATTGGCCTACATGAAATAGCGAACAACAAATTTATCATTGTGAATGATTTGGGATCTCCGGCTGGCCACCCGAAAATGCACCAGAATGCAGGAAATCACATCTACGAAATTCAAAAATTTCTGGGGGAGAACCCCCAGACCCCCCGCTCAAATAGCCCCACCAAAAACAAAAATCACCAGCCGCCACTGGTTGGGTTCCTTCAAGGGTCACAGTATACACTTAACCATTCTGCCCTACATGAACTTGGACGGGGTTTACAACAATGTTTTCAAGATCACTTCAACGAAAGGCCTTGAGTTGGCCAAGGGTTCTGTTCGGTAACTCAATCTCAAGGAGTGTAACGATGACAGCAGTCCCGTTTGCTGCCCAGGTTAGGGTTATTTTATCGGGAGGATCTGCAATGTTCTGCTGGGGATCACCGACTCCCGCTGACAAAAGCTGGGGACAGGTCAGCCAAGGCCCAGATGACAGAGCACACAGGGACTTTATTCATGGCAGCAAGGCAGGAGCACTCAGAGCACACACACACATGCCAGGCCTCCCTCAGAGAAACATGCTGAGAGAGGGAGGCGGGGTGGAGATGGAAAAAAAGAGAGAGACAGAGAGAGAGAGAGTGATAACATACAGAGGGGCAGAGGGAGAGAGATAGAGAGAGTGAAAAATGCATACATAGGCAAAGACGAGATGAATAGGTGTTACAGAGAGTGAGTGACAGTCTTAGAGCTGCTGCCAATCTGTTCCGTGAGGGAGGAGGGGCATGGCACGTGCACAGCCTGGGCTGCCCTGTGTACAAACATGCCTGTGAACCCAGGCCCAAGGGCGTGGCAGGGCCATCAGCTGTGCTGGTGAGGACGGCGAGGGCAGCTAGCTAGCCGTGTCCATGCCCTCAGAGCTGAGGAGGTGAGTGCCCTCCTCCACCCAGAACTGCCATGGATTAGAGTCCTGTTCACTCAAGTCATCTATAGATTAGAACTCGGGCAATATATACCCTTGGCATTAATATGCCAATCAGAGCCTTTCTCACTATCCTGATGTCGGAGTACAGTTACTTAACATAACAACAGAATGGTTACATGCCTACCCACATAGATTGAACAAGAAGAAAAGAAAGAGAGAGAGAGAGTGTTTGTGTGTGTAGGTGTGAGACAGTACTGAGTGTGATTGTGAGTGGGTATGCGTATTGATGACATCTCTGTATGTGTGTTATGTTCAAGATGCATGATGGCCCAAGTGTGCGCGCGTGTGTGTCTGTGTGTGTGTGTGTGTGTGTGTGTGTGTGTGTGTGTGAGAAGTGTGTGTAAATCCTAGGATATGTGAAAAGAAATATATGTGTGTGTGTGTGTGTGTGTGTTGTGTGTGTGTGTGTATAAGAGAGACAGAACGATAAATAGGTGTGTGTGTTTTTGTTTTGATATGAGACAGGAAGAGAAACACAGTGTTGAGTGTGTGAGAGGCACTACTCACTGGTTTTGAGTGCGGCCTCGGCATCGTCCGGCGTGGGGCTCCAGCTGGAGGGGCAGGCCCTGCCCGGGTTGTACTCCCTCAACATGTGGTGCAGCTGTGCAGGGTTCAGGTGCAGGAACTCTGCCTTCAGGGACGCCCAGGACGCCTGCAGTGACACACACACACACACACACACACACACACACACACACACACGACAGACCCACACAGTTAGTTAATTCAAATATGTACACAAATGACAAGCACGGGAGAACACTGACAAGTTGAAAAAGACACAAATTCAGCAAGGGCACCACACAGCACAGTAAGAACAAATACATACTGAAAGTTTGAATTGAGCAAGACAGCACAGAATGGAAATAAGCGGTAGATGACAAGCCACAGGGTTTCCAGACTGTGCTTTATTCTCCTGGGCTTTCTTCAATTGCCTGAGACACAGTAAGAAATCATTGTCTACCAATAAGATCCCTTTCACTCCGGGGCCTTCAGCGTTTAAAATATCTCTTATCTGTAATTGGAGGCCTCCTTTCTTCTCTCAGTGCAGTGACTGGATGACTAATGAGTTGGGAAAGAGGTCTCTCAGAATGAATGTGCAGTTTGTCGAGTGAAGTACCGGCACCGCCATCAGTAATAGACTCCTCTGACAAGACTCTCCTCTGAGATAGGTGATCACCCTCCCTCCATCTCTTTCATCATTAGTCTTACTCTGTCCCTCTCTCTCTCTCTCTCTCTCTCTTTCTTGCACACACACACACACACACACACACACACACACACACACACACACACACACACACACACACACACACACACACTCAGAGGCAAGATGATCACCCTCCAGCTCACTCATTAGTCTCACTCTACCTCTCTCTCTCTCTCTCTCTGTTTCTCTCTCTCACACGCACACACGCACACACACACACAGACAAGTGCATACGTGCACACAAACACACACTGCCTATCACTGCCTAGCCACAGCCTATCATTAGTGCGTTTGCAGCAGCGTTTGGGTAAGATAATGGAGAAACCAAGCTCTGACTCCACTGCCCTGGCACGCCATCCAGCCAGCCAGCCAGCAAGGGGCCATCCAAAGGCCTCCGCTGTAAGGGAGAGCACGTTCCTTCATCCCCACTCCAATCCCCCACAGTGGAAAAATCCCTGCTGAGGGAGGAAGGTTTCCAGGCATCCCAGTGTGTGGACAGTAGGCCTCGAAAGTCAATGACTTACAGACTAAACTCTTAAGGGGCTTTAGTTGAACTAGTGAACTCCTCAGCTGAGTCTCTAACGTATCTGGTGCAGCAGGGCTAGGGAAGACTGAATGGTGACGAGGATCTTGAATGGTGACTTAGCGTCTTGACTGGCTTCTCCTCCGTCAGTTAACAGGGCACCACAACGCTCACACCAGAATCACACCAGCGTCAGGGCGTGGCCCCTTGTGACCAACAGATGGGGAGAGAAATGGTGAATAAATAACCAGACAAGAGCAGCAGTGCTCTGGGATTTAACAGAAAGAGACAGAAGAGTGGGGAAGGCAAAAAAAAAGCCACTAAGTATGAGCTAACCCTGTAGGCGTAGCCAAGTGGAGCCAGCCTCGGAGACACTACAACTGCAGCCCTCCCTGCTCTGAAAAATCACCACCATCAAGAGCTTTTCCCCCATGGTGCTGGACCAACTCTCTCAAGTCTGCGTCAGAGGAGCCTTTTAAAAGAGGAAGATGCTGACAGAAGAAATACTTTTAGTTCATGTCGTCTTTGTTCGTTGTGTGTGTTTTTTCCCCTTTTTTCTTTCAGAACTAAGCACCGCAGAGAACAGAAAGAACAGAGAGAGAGAGAAAGAAAGAGAAAAGGATGGGATGTTCACTAGATGAGTCAGGGAGCTTGTTGCTCAGGCACTGATGAGAACAAGGAGTCTCTGCACCTTCTGGGAACTACTTATCTTCTGTTCACCATGTCTCTCCTCTCTCTCTCGTCTAGACTCTCCTCACTCTCGATTCCCTGTGATCCTGATTACTTTTAAAAAGGACAGCTTGCAGCCAAATCCCCACTGGCTTGCCCCTCTGTCTTTGGTGTGACTCTGTAATGAGTTTACAGGGCGTTAAAGTCAAAGCTCATTTGCAGGAGGACAACACCAGAGTGTAACGTAACGTAGTGAAACCAACCCTTGATCTTCTCAATGACACAAACGTGCAGCGCATCTCAACTGAGAACAGCGCTGGGACACATAACTGTACCGCTTCCCAGTGTAGAAGTAGTGAGGAATCCACCAGCACACAAAACATTTAACAATAATACATTCCTACATCCAAGTGCTGCTTGTTATTCTTAACAAAATAGTCCTTGACCTGTAACGACAGAAGACTGGCTCAAACTAAATTCAAGTGGACCCCTGCTTTGTAGGAAAACAGTGTACCCTTCTATATACTTCATCCTCATCTCTGCCCAGACCTCTCAGTAACCAGACAGACCTTATCTATGAGACTCCCCCACCTGCTCAGCTCTCCTTATCACTAGCTTCCCTCTCTGGGGGGGAAACAGCTGCCATCTCTTTTCCCTTATAGCTCATGGGAACGAGTCTTGCGTTGGGTCTGCAGGCTGGCTCCTTTGTTCCTGCTTGGCGCTGTGGGACGGGAGCGCTCTCGCCAAGTGTCAGGGCCTTTATGGCCTTAAGTGCCTCAGTGAAGTCACCCGGAGCTCCACTTCACACAAGTCAAACAGAGAAAGAGAGAGGATGAGAGCGAGAAAGGGAGGGAGGGAGTTAGTAAGTGAATGAGTGAGTGAGCGAGCGAGGGAAAGAAAGAGAGAGTAAATAAGATTCCCTACTCTGTCTGGATTACAGCACAACTACTGCTCTTAAAGAGGGATTCACTTCTGACTGCATCAGGTCTTCCGAGGAGCTTTCATGGACACCAATCCAATCCAAACCAAACTACACCACACCACACTACGCTACTGCAGCTCTCTGTCTCCAGGCTGCTGCTGAAACAGAGCTCCTGGTGTGAAGTAAATTGTGAAGGTGTTTAATAACCAACCAGGAGACCGGTGTGGTCATCCGCCACCTTCTTACTCTCACTGCTGTTTTATGGGAGCCTCTGAAGTGGCTGCCGGTCGTAAACCAGATGTCAGCCTGGCGGAATTTTCCCAGTCAGGCTTGTCTCACAGCAATAGCCAGTTTATTTTCCGGAAGGTGTGCCCTAGTTAGACCTTTTGTGAGACACGTAGGTGTAAAAACAGTAAGACTGCGAGATCTGTAAGCAGTCTTCCATTAGATCACCAGCGGCCGTGAAAACAGATTTAATGTGAAACAGACGCCTAACGCCCGGAGTGTTTGCATAAGACCAGAGCGTGTAGGGATGGGATGGGATGAGGTGTCCTGAGGCTGAGGTGATTTCCATGTCTGACAGACAGGAGGCGGGACGAGACACACTCACACGCAGTCCCGCGCGCACACACACACATAAACACACTCTTCCTCCCTACTTATCACTCCTACAGCTGACATAATCAGTGAGTCATACATTCCTGGCTTCAGCACTCTGCTTCTCATCGATACCAGCCTGGTGGCGCCCGTGCTGCCGCATTCCTATCCAGACAGAAGATGCCGCCAGCGCTGCTGTGTCTCAGAGGAGAGGCAGAAGCTGGGGGGTTTGGTCGATGATGTAACGGGTTAATTAAGGTGGATTTAGTTCTCTGGGTTCTGCTGAATGTACTCTGCTCGGAGTCCTGTCGGGATCTTGGATTTGACTAATGCTTCACGGCTGGTCGGTCTGAGCAGGGGCAGTGAGTAAGCCAGGCCGGAGCTTTGGGACTTTGAAGTGTGTGTGTGTGTGTGTGTGTGTGTGAGAGTGTGTGTTTGTGCTTGTTGAGGGTGAGGAATAGCCGACCTGAAGCAGGTTCTCCTTGGGGGTGGCCAGCAGGTTGACGGCAGAGGAGAGCTTCTGGAAATATTCTGTGGCAAGATCCCCCAGCCCAGTCCCCTGGATCCAGTCCATGAGCAGGTCCAGGTTGGCACGGATCTGAACCCCACGGGACCACTGGTAGAACCCGCCCCCAGAACCTGGAGAAACGAGGGTGGGTGGGAACAAGACAAACAATCAGGCATTCACCAAACCTCTCCTCTAAAAAGAATGGAACACAAAATGTACAGCACTCAACTACTACATGATTATATATAACAATCTGTAAGCTTCCCTAAGAGATAGAGTGGGGAAACACACAGCCAAGCATTTCCCCTGACATAGCCAAGAGGAATGAGTGGTATGTCTTCAAAAGGCAACCCATGTCATGTTAAGATTACACTGGTTGGCCTCTCCCCACCATAAAGAAAAGAAAGCTCTTTTTTAAATGCGTTTTTCTCTATTCCCTCTAAATCACTGAGTACTCACCTCTCTCCATGAGCGTGTTGAAAAGCGAGGCATTGGTGAAGAAGAACAGGTAGGCCAGCAGCTGGGAGGAGATCTGGCCGTGCACCTGGAAGGCCTGCAGCAGCTGCAGCGCCCCCTGCAGGACCTCCAGCACGGCGCTCACGCCTGCCGGCACGCGCAGCTGACCGCTCTCCGAGAACGGGTTACTGTCCAGCAGCCCTGGCAGCGCTGCATACATGCTCTGCAGAATAAGAGAGGGAGAAAGACATGGATGACAGAAAGACAGAAAGAAAGAAAGAAAGAAAAGAGAGCGAACAAAACAGAAAGAGTGGGAAGGGAGAGAAATAAGAGTTAATATTATGACATAAAAACAAATTTAAAATTGGTTATGTACAGCTAAGCTCTCGACTGTTTTATAGAAGGATGGAGAACATGATTTTGGTATCCTTTGGAAAATACCAAAAGACTGGAAGAGAACTGGAAGAGGACTCCTCCTTCACACCTTTTCAGCATCACACACTTCCAGAGACACCACACCCCCCCTGTGTTTCACCGGACGGGGCGACTCCTTTCCTCACACATCACCAGGAGGACAGAGGCGAGCAGGTACTCGCTGCTGTCACGGCTCAGGAATGCCGGAACCTTCTCTGTTCTCCCTACTGGACTGGCCAGCAGCGCTCTCTCTTAGGCCCACGTGGGCTCACTCTAAAGCCTGATGCCAGGGAGGAACAGGAGGAGGCAGGGAAACAGCCCCCCCGCCCTGCATAGGCAGATTCCATGCCTATGACTGGAGCCATGAGGTACACCCATGACGGTTGAGCCCCTCACTGGGAAATTGAGACTTTAAGGGACTAGAGGGAGATAAGGCTCTTCCTAAAAAGCACTCACAACTCACGCACAGCACATACACAGTACAGGACATATGCTCTACTACCCCGTGATTCCAGACTCGCTCTTGAATGCACTTCAGGTAATTCTCGCAACAATGAAGATTAAAGGCCAGATAGGCTAAGCTGACTAGCGTAAATGTAATCCCTCTGTTTGTGTCATTCTATGAGAGGCAATGAATCGTAAGCCTTGACTTAGTTGAAAGCAAGACTGCCTCAGGGATAATTTCAATGAGATCTGATCCTGGTGTGCATGTGTGTGTGTGTGTGTGTGTTTGGGGGGGTGGGGTTCACAGACTGTACCGGAAACAAAGCAGGATATTCCGTTTCCCCCCCCCAACCTGACAACGTGAGCATTGGGACAAAGACAAATGGGGACATAAAACAGGACAAAAGCCAAGTCTTCTCTGGCCAACAACAACGGGGACTTTAAAAACATGACATAAATAAACCCAAAATAACAACACACACACACACACACACACACACACACACTCACCAACACCCAAAACCATAAAGTGATTACATTTCCAAAACAGAGCGTCTCCCTGGCCCAGCCCTTAGTCTTTAATAAAGGCAGTGTGGAGACGTGGCTGATTAAAGCCATGGCCTCTTAAATACCCTGCACCGCTGGCCTGGGGAGGGCAGACAGGGGGGGGGGGGGGGAGGCTCATCACTCAGGCACTACAGCTCTTTTGTCTCGCTGTGCCCCCCCCCCAACACGCACACAATGAAAACACTCTCTTTCTCTCTCGAACTCACACACACACAGTTTTTACCCTCCCTACCACAGAGGCATTCCCCTTTCAGTTTTCCAGGGTTGTGTCATCAGTTCTCCTGTGGGCGGTGTGTGTGTGTGTGTGTGTGTGTGTGTGTGTGTTCCTATGTGCCAGTACACACAAGAGCACTGCTGGTGACTGGGAGGAAGAGAGAAGGGACTGAAAGCCTTGAGCTTACTGGAGCCTTTCGGGAAAACCAGCGGTCACGCCAGCTCACCCCACTGACTCGCCTGTTACTCTGAGGTGGTCTGGCTGGCAGAGTGCAGGGGTTGCTGAAGAGAGACAAAAACACACCCCCAGGGGTTGGTGGCAATCTACTGGGGCACAACCCCGCCGAACATGAAGCCTGACGCATTGCACAGCTCTTATTGTTACTTCGCCCCTGACCTCATCGATCAAAGGCTGTTGTAACGGTTTCCTCTGAACAGGCTCAGGAATTTGTGCATAGTGAATTCCATCCTTTTCAGTTACACTCTGTTCTTCCATTCTGTGTCTTTTCACATTTCCCATCACAAATTTCCCCCTCCCCCTCTCACACTTTCACTCCCACTCTCTCACTCTCCCCTTTGCTATGCATGTAGATGGTGCTTTTCCTGGGCCGGAAACAGGGCTGGTGAGGGCAGTGTTCTGGTCCGACGCAGTGCAGGCCACAGCTGTTTCCCCCATTGCTCTGGACCCAGCACAGGCCCACACAGCCAAACTGTCTAGGACCAAGTATTGTGTATTACGGCATGACACACATCAAGTGACAGCTGTCTAATCTGTTCAGGTCAGGCGTGGCACCGATACATAACTTGTCATCACCACACAACACAGTCTGTGTGGGGGACAGTGGGGGGGGGGGGGGGGGGGTTGCTAAGGCAGTCACAATGAGCAATTGTGACAGGCGGTGCGACTGGTTGGCCTTGACTGAAGCGACAGGAAAGTGACACCGAGCGAACCAAAACAAGCAGATCTCGGCATGCCACGCTCTGCACTGGAGAGGTAGTCGTCGGGGCCGCAGTTGCCATGGTGACGGGCCACCACAGATCCACCCCGCCCAGTGTTGTGGGCTGGTGTTTGGATGGAGGGACGGAAAGAAAAAGAAAATAGAAGAGGAGCACGGTTAGATAGAGAGAGAGACAGAGCAAGAGAGAGAGAGAGAGCTGAAAAGGAATAAAAGAGAATACCTTACTGTAGAGGAGAGAGAAGGATGGAGTGGAACACAGAGGATGAAAGAGAAGGAAAAGAAGAGGAGTGGGCGGCCTGTGGTCTAGGTTGTGCTGGGGAGGCCCTGATTGGCCAGCACTAGGCGCCTCTATTCCCTCTGCCTTATTGTGCAGCGGAATGCCTCGTATTGTTGTTTAGAGTACCAACAAACAATCCATTTTAAGGAGCCAAGCATTATCCACAGGAAGAAATGCTTCAAAGTAGAGTCTCGAACAAAAACAAACAGAAACAGCGTATACTGGACGCATGTGTCCAGAAGAAAACTATCCCCTCTCAGACCATAGATGCCATGCAATGAAGGGAACTTTTGGTTATGAAATGGACTAAACCCAAAGGAAATAGCTGGTTATTGTCTTTGGGTGAGAGAGATAGCATGTCCTATCATTTGAAAAGAATCAAAAACAAACACTTAAAAACACACTCTCTTTATCACACACACACACACACTCTCTCTCTCTCTCTCATACACACACACTCTCTCACACACACACACACACACACACACACACACACACACACACACACACACTGGTCTTTAGCTTAAAGCAGCATGGAAAAACTGTATGTTTTCCAGCGGCTTGTTCGAGACTCTTTTCTTCTCCAGGCAGCCAGCACAGGCAGGGAAGAATGGTGTTTACAGAAGTCTCACGTCCTGTTGCACATATTCCACCATCTACAGAAAGGTCCCCGGTCCTTGTAGGGGTCTAGGAATGGCTACATCTGCATGAGCGATTGAAACTGGAGCATCCATTTGATTTGCTAGCTTCTGTGCCGGTGTGTGTGTGTGTGTGTGTGTGTGTGTGTGTGTGTGTGTGTGTGTGTGTGTGTGTGTGTGTGAGTGAGTGAGTGAGTGAGTGAGTGAGTGAGTGAGTGAGTGAGTGAGAAAGAGAGAATCATTTATAAGAAGTGGTGCTTACTTTGGTGAGGTAATAGACGCACTGTTGGAAGGTGAACATGATGACCTCCTCCAGCACGGTCATGGCCTCCTCGCTGGCCGTGCGAGTGGACAGGATCTGGGAGTCGGAGAGGCCTGTTGAGGGAAGCAGGAGTGGTGAGAGGTCAGAGGTCAACATGGTGCTGGTGAGCCATCTACACGCTCCCCATTACCCATTACACAAATGACCCGTGAAAATGCACCCTAGCTGGGAGCATACTACACAAAGCAACCCAGAACAGCATTGGTATGCCAGTTTTGACAAGCATTCTGAACATGCACTCTGTTCAAAGGGCTACTGGTCCAATGAACATTGTCAGTTAAATCTACAAAAAAGCCTAAACAACAAGCCACTCCCTGGTTCAAGTTTCATTACGGATTAAGGATTTAGAAAAAGGTTCTGACCCAGCCTCTGAGGTCCTTAAAGAAGTTCATAAGTAGTAAAATGGTTCCTGCGGTAGAAAAGGGCCTGGTACCTGTGCCGGGCTGGCCCTCCAGCTCGTCCTCCGAGTGCTCCCCCCCCTCCTGCTGCGCGCTGTTCTGACCCCAGGGCAGCAGCAGGGGCACCTCGTGCTGGATGAAGTGCAGCAGCTCGATGGAGTTGGCCATCCACAGCACCAGCGGCTGCAGGCCTGGGACCAGCTGGGCCATGCCGAGTGGGTGCACCTCGTCCAGCTCCTCCGCCTCCACACTGGAGCCCCTGCAGAACAGTCCCCAGAACATTTACTCACAGACCAGCAGATTTAGACCACAGTTTAGTATAGTATAGTTTAGTTTAGTATGATATGGTATGGTATGGTATAGTATATTCCCATTACACACAATTCTATTCTGAGCCCATCTCACATTCAACATCAAGACCATGTGAACATGAGGGATAATGCAAACAAAAAACACATCTAATTTCTTATTCCAAGAAGGCAACATGTGGTGTAGCTTCACGCTGCTCTGCAAACTAGCCCTACATTACTTCAAACTGTAGCCACTTGTGCCTTATGACTAATTTTTAAGTCCGGTAATGCAATCCTAGAAATCACATGGTTTCTTCCTTGAAATCGGTTCAGAGGTTGTGCAGTCACTCGACTACACAGGAAGAGCAGCTGCGTCCCTGCCGCATTGGTGGAAATGCCTTCGGTTCCCTGAAGGAAGAGGAACTGCCTCGGGGGTCATGTTTTAATCAACACGGCTGGGAGAGATGTAGCCAGACCAGTCCCAATGATGGAGACTCAGTTCACCTCACACACGCTCACAGCAATGGGGTTTGGCATAAAATTAGCTCATGTCTGTTAATGTCATATTAGGGACAAAATAGATAGAGGAGTTTCCTATATTGACAAACGTCTTCAGGAAGAGGAAATGAGAAGATGACATCATGATCTGCATCAGATCTGTTAAGATAAGCTGAGAACATTTTTGAGTACATAAGGTTGAACATTAACCATGAACAACTGCCCAGGCCCTTCAAAAACTGCTTGTTTCAATGGAGCACTGGATTTGACTAAACTCTTCATATTTAGATTAAGTATTTTTGCAATACAAACTGACTTAAAAAACTAAAAAGTGGAGTGTTTTAAATGTCTGGGAACATGCAAAGTGAATCGTCAGAACATGCATACCTGTCTGGTTGGATGAAGGCCAATTCTTTGGTTCTCTCCTGTTAGGGGATACATTCAGTAAGACTTGGACAAAAGCCTTGGATAAACTTACACTGTTAACACACACTACAGGGTAAAAAAGAGTATGTCAAAACTGCACGCAACTCACCCACATAGCCAGCTGGATCTGGCTGGCAATGTGCAGGAGCAGCCGGCGGAGGTCGGCCATCTTAAAATGGGCAGCTGAGTGCTGGATGCACAGGCACAGCAGGAAGGCTGGCGTGAGCTTGGGGTCCTCGCCCGCCGTGTCCACCGCCACCAGGATCTCCTCCAGGAGCCGGTCCTCCTGCGGCAGAGCGTACAACAGGCAGAGTTCGCGGCCCTCCAGGTCCCTCCAGTGCACGAGCGGCCTCCCAACCCTCCTCCTGCTCCTGCCGCTGAGGGCCCTGCCCGTCTTCCTGGGCCCCCCCTCAGAGGTCTCGCTGGCCGGGCACAGCCAGGTGACCCAGGCAGGGGTGCGAGGGGCGTCGGAGGCCGTGGGGTCCTTGAACATGAAAAGGTAATGCTGGCCCAGGCCCACCAGGTCTCCGGGGCTGAGGAGCGCCTCGTGCTTCAGGGGCACGCCGTTGTGGGTCACCTCCGCCCCCTGGATGGGCTCCAGCATGGTGAGGGTGCGCCTGCCGCCGTCCCCGCCCTCGCTGCCGTTGTCGTCATGGACGTCCTCTTGGCGACGCACGCGACAGTGCTGCGGAAGCACGTCCGGGGCGAAGAGCAGCACATCCACCTTCAGCCGCTCCTCATCCTCGCCCTGGCGGTGCTCAGCGCAGCAGCCAAACACACAGCTGCTCCCACTCATTAGGTAGATGACAAAGTCCTGGGGTGGAGGGGGCGCAGTCAGTACAGAGACAGCACTGATCTTACTCTAACCAGCACAGAGACAGGGACTCCTCGACCCCTAATCTGATATTTGACGAAGGACCTCAGCGTCGGTCTTCCTTTATGTTCATGTTTATGGTTGCTTTTCCGTTTGACTCATTGGTTTCACTTGTTATGGTTAGCACTGTAAATATTCATAACATACAGTACTAAAAACACTAGGCCACAAGCAACCTCTAACAATTGCATTCAATATCAATTATTAATCCGTTTAACTGATAGGGGATGGACACTTTATGGTGGCCGTAAGACAGAAACAGGATGTTTTGACATGAACAAAATGTTATAACATTCATTTCCTTTCCCAGTAGCACCCAGAACACACACACACACACACACGCACACAAAAATGTGACCCCTCAGGTGACCGTCATAAAGCAGTGTCATTATCGCAGTATTACTCAGCGATCACTGACTCCAAAACCTCCATGACCTCAGCCCAAATTACAGGCTCTCAGCCTGCCTCACTCTTCTGGAATGTTCACTGTATGTACACTGTGGCCTCTGACAATGGCCCCCAAGGACAACAAACACGATCGGCTAATTAGGAGGAACAACAGGTTACCCAGTAACAGGAGGGCATTCACATGGGTCTCGCGGAGAAGTACCTGTGGGACTGGACTAGCTACTTTGGCTGGAGGGAGTCCAGCACACTGACGTCCAATTAATATGAGCTACTGTGTCCACACTGCACTGGACTTGTCTCTGTTATCCCAACTGCTTGCTGTGAGGGACAAACAACACAGTGGACGTCCCCCGTCCCCCGTCCCCCGTCCCCCACCCCCCGTCCTCTCCCCCATCCATCCTCTGCTTTGGCTAACAGGTTCACCTCAGCTACCCTGGCAGAAACACTAGGGCATTACCGGGCAGGAATGAGCTGAGCAAACCACTTTATCAGAGAGAGGCTGAAGTATCAACAGGCATTGAGCAAGGGCCCTGTTTTTCTCAGCTGAGGTGGAGCCAGAGAGAGCCAGAGAATGAATAATATTTTGAAAGCACTGATGTTTGTGAAGGTTTGTGTGTGTGTGTGTGTGTGTGTGTGTGTGTGTGTGTGTGTGAGTGAGTAAGAGAGAGAGAGAGAGAGAGCTTTGTGGGTGTCAGTGTGGGATATTGTGTTTCCGCTGGCCTGTAATCTGGGATCTCTGCATGTTCATTAGAGACTGGCAGCTCTGGCGCTAGAACACGGGGGACAGACATGTTCTTCTTTGTGTGCTCTGCTAATGGACGGTTCTGCCTCTCATAGCAGAAGACGATTTTTTTCCCCCTCTATCTTCCACTCCAGCGGGCATGGGAGTGCCCCGGGGGGGGGGGGGGGGGGGGACTGGGGACATACTGGTCACTTGGCTCCCGCATGGCTTTGAGTCTGCTTAAACCACTCTCTCTCTCTCACACACACACACACACACACACACACACACACACACACACAGAGGCTATTTCTGCAGGAGGCACCATGCTCTAACCTTAACCCTCCAACACCCTGCGCTTACCTCACACTACACACTAAACTCCCCACATCCTCCAGGCGTGGTCTAAAGCAGCCTAGGTTTGACAGCACCAGGGGATGTTCTTCACGGGTTTAAACATAGATGTCCAATCCCACAGCACATCGCGTGCCAATACAACCCAGCACCCAGCATGCCTTAGGTCACTCTCTGAACCTGCTGAGGGACTCCAGATGACCTTGAGGGAACTTTAATGAATTAATGAGATATATCCCGATTACAGAGGGCATTAGCTCATCCAGTAAAGAGAAGTTACCTAACAAACGCCAATCAGAAATGTGTCTGTCGCGTGTAGGAGAGAAAAAAAGCCACCACAGAGTAAACAAGTGCAGATGGGATGGGGATGGGGGTGATGGGGGGTCTCACCTGTCTGTAACTGTAGCCCTGCAGTAGTAGGAAGTAGGGGAAGTCGAAGGGCGGATGGATGGAGTACTGCGTGCTGTTGTCGTCGCTGCTCTCGGTCTCCTCCTTCTCCGTGCGCCGGCTCCGTGCCTCCGCGTCCACATCCGCCTCCGTGGCCTCGGGGCTCTCCAGCATCCCGGGGCTCTCCGGGGGGGTCACCGCTGCACTGGGGACCCGGGGACCCCCGAGGGCCCGCCGGACACGGACCGCCTCCTGGCCCATGGCCGACACGTCCATGTCGCTCAGGCTTCTCCAGATGGGCGGCCCGTCGACCTCGCCCTCGCTGCCGTCCACGAACAGGGAGGTGACGCGCGAGCGCCCGCGCTGCAGCTTTCGGGCCTGGGCATTGAGGCCTGAGGAGAGGACAGAGAGCCAGCAAGGGGTTGAGGACCAGGAGGCGATGACACATAACACTTTAATGAAGCACCATGACTCTCCGACAGTGCACTGAGACGCCAAATTACTTCATTCCAACATTCTTTTATTCATCTGATGGATATTAAAGCATTTCTCCAAATCCCTCCTCTCCTTGTTCAGTGTTCCTGTAATACTGTATACAGTTCTACAATTACCCTTTGAAGATCAAGAAAGTACTCAATCTATCTAGCTATCTACATGTGAGTATCCAACAACCAGATCAAGCACTGATGACAGGGATGTTGCAAAAGAAGGTTACTCATTTTACCTTCATAACTTTGACCTCATTAGATGCTTTAGATGTTTATGTTCAGACTATGGTCACAATGCCTGAAACCAGGGACAACCAGCACAACTGAGAACAGTCTCCTGTGTTACCAAAGCCATGGCCTTTAGAACAATGGCCAGATGATTGCATATATACTATAGGTGATTAAAGCCACAGCTATCAGGTGTGTATCTGACCAGATAGCCTCCCGTTCTGGACAGAGAAACGCTTCTCAGCAGTTTGAAGCACAGTTCCCACACTCATTAATTGCCAAGTGATAAAGACAAATGTCATTCAAAGGCTATGCACAAAGCAAAACATTAAGGATTAAAAGTAGAAAGAGAACAAGAGAGAGAGAAAAAGAAGCAGGGGCCAAGGGTGACCTGATAACACCTCCTCTAAGCAAACAGCACAGGGACTTCATCAGTGCCAGGCCTGCAAAAGAGGGCTGAAAAAAAACGAAAAAAAAACAAAGGAGGAAATCCTGAGTGAAAGAACAAGACGTATTCTCTCTCCCTCTCTCGCTCTCTCTCTTTATCTCACATGAGCAGGCGATTAGAACTAGCATAACGCAACAATCACTCTGTCCACCTCAGTATGGGGGACAGGTTATCGGCCATGGAAGTGGGCGCTTCTCTCGTTCCGCATGGTTTAAACTGCAATGAGGGCACTCACTTTCCCCTCAAAAGTTGAATTACACACTCACACACACTCACTCTCACACACACACACATCAAGAGGGGTGAGAACCACAACATGTCCCGAGCCAAAGTCAACAAGACCACCACACATTCCCTTGACTGCAGGAAGAAAGCGCCAGCGGAAAGATAAACAAACTGTGTCGTGGGACACATTAAAGCACGCACACACACACACACACACACACACACACACACACACACACACACACACACACACACACACACACACACACACACACACACACACACACACACACACACACACAACACACACACACACACACACACACACACACACATCCCTCTGTCCAGTCCGGTGGGAAATATCTGACAGGAGCAACCTATAAACTGCAATTATGAGGGGGCCCCTCTCTTCCTGAACAGCCCAATTGTAGGGGACAATGACACAAGAGGATGCGAAGGTGTCACAATCTATTGAGAGAGGTCCCATTATCAGTGTTAAGAGGGAGTGCGTAAAAAGGCTGACGTGATTCAACAAATCAGACCAGCCAAAGGTGGAGCTAACTTAAGCCCAAACCAGTGGAATTCTCTACTGAGGCCAGTCCACGCTCTTTCCAAACTCAGTATGATTTGACGTTTCTCAGTTCAGTTCAGGTGGCCTACCTGCTGTGACGTTGTCAGTTTCCCGGGCGCTATGCTCCTCCACAGTGGCCCTCCTTTGGATCTCGAAGCGCCTGGACAGGCCCTGTTTTGGTTTCCACAGCGCCTGCAGCATGAGTGGTCGCTCGTAGTCCCCCACGACCCGGAAGCACTCAGTCTTCCACTGGAGGTCGGCGCCAGTCTGGCCAATCACGTCGCAGAGCACGTAGTCAGCCACATTTTCTTTCTCCAGGCAGTATCTGTAGAGCCAGAACAGGCCAGTCAGAGATGGAGCTTCCAAGGCTCTTTCTGAACACAGTGTGGTGATTTGGTGTTTCTCAATCCAGCTCCAGGGCATGGTGGACACTAGAGGGCTGGGGTTTCTCCGAAGATGAATAAGCCTGATTGCACTGACCAAACTCATTTAAATCTTGTGTGCTCAATAATGGTTAAGACCAATAACAAAGACACATGCAGTGCTAGGGATACCCAAGACTTACCAATGTAAATGGGAACAATATTCAGGCATACATTCATCTTGAGCGTAACAAAACAGTAAAAGTGGTTTGCAAGCCTTTCCTTTAGCCTCACTCGCCCTTACCAACAGCAGAGTCAGGGATTCAAAGGACACAAAAAGGAGCAATTAGATGTTCAGTATTTGGCTTATGGCCACTTCCACATGAACGCTTGGGAAGCAGAGATCACACTGCTAGTGCCAGTTGACCGGTCGACCATCCAAGCCACAGTAACGCCCATGACATTTCTAGAGTGTAACCAACTACGCTGCTCAGTGCTCACCTCTCCAGGGCCTCTTTGATTAGCTCCTTGGCACTAGAGCGAGTCGTGGCCAGCACGCTCTTGTAGTTGGTGCCTTGGCAGATGTCGCTGCCGAAGATTTTCAGGATCCCCGGTGCAGACGTCTGGCTGGACAGCTCGGCGGGATCGTCGGCCACGCTGGGCTGGCTCCCGTCCCCTACCCCGCCCAGGCTCCTGCTCCCGCTGTCCCGGAGGAGAGGGCTGCGATTGAACACGGTGGAAAGCCGGTTGTTGTGGCGACGGATTTTGTTCTTGGCCGGCTGCCGCACGCCTGTGGAGCTCTCCAGTGAGCGCGTGGTGCTGTCAGAGGTGTTGGATCTGATAGAGACAAAGAAGGACGGAGAAAGAGATAGCAATTAAGGTCTAAAAGCTTGGTGGTGTGTCTGCACAGTGTTCTGTCTGACTTTTTGCATCATCTCTGTCCATCTCACCTTAAAAGCATTCCATCAAGGGAGAGTAGATGGAACTTCACACAAACTCAACAGCATATGCATAAATTATCATTAATGACTGCAACAAAGACTAATGCGAGATGATAAATCATCCACTTTGCAACATATTTTCAATGTTAAGCCAAATAACTCCTACATTTCCATGTTGTGTGGTCCATAGGCATCCAATGAGACATGCAATAGCCTTTTAGAGATGAGTAGATTTTTCACGTTTAAGATGTAACAATTGTCCATTTGTACTGCCCAGACTTCGGCAGAACATCTAGCCAAATGTTAACTGCCATGGCTGAAATTAAACTAAAACACACTCGACCGGGCGTGCATTTCGATAACCATGTCCCACCACAAAATGAACAAAAAAAGGCCACAGACAGTCTAACTAGTCATAACTTACTGTAAAGAGCCATTGCTTGACTTTCTTCCGAGCTTGGCCAGGCGTCTTTTTGGTGAGCGGATCAACAAACTAACAGGAAAACTGAGGGCTTGCTTGGCGATGTGGTTACTCCGTTCCTCTGAAATCATGTTGATAACTTGTTGAGGTTATAGCTGGGTACACGTATTTGCTTGAATTGCTTTAGGACGCAAATAAGGTCTCTGGTAAAGATAAAGAAAAAGTATTGACAAAACGCCTACTTAAAAGCGTACGATAATCTTGTCGAAGAACCATATCTTTTCAGAGAGCTAACGTTATATTCCCTTTCGCACGCTGACTCTCCCATAGTAAATGCCAATGGCTATGGTCTCCAACTTTATCCAGAGTTTCAGTCCCTGATACTTCCAGGCATCGCAAAGCGTAAAGTTAGTCCGTTTCTTGCAGAACGAAAATAATCCATGGCCGTTTAAAAAGAGTAAATTGCAGTGCTATCCAGGATCCGACAGTTTTGTTTAATTAAGTTAAAAACCTGTTCCACGTAATAGAGCGGCATGCCAAGCCACTGTTGCACGTCTTGAAGGCACGTTTTGCCTGGTCTTTCCAACACGGCCTTAAATGAATGAAGGAAATCAGCTTGTTCAAGTATGGTTTCAAAAGAGATTTACGTTATTTAGACCTGACAAATTAATTCCACCGGTTTATCCAGCGTCAACAGCCCATCTCGACCTGCTCAGTGTGGGACGGTTTTAAAAAGTTGCGACTAGCGGGCTGAGTTCCTGACGTCATTTTAGAACGGGCGGAGACAACTCAGTCATTGGAAAGAGTTTACGATGCCTGGTATAAGGATTTGTATGGTAGTAATATCAAGGTGAAATTGTTAATGAATCAATATTTATCTTGAAAGCTTTTTACAGACCCTGAGCCCAGCTGTGAGGCGGTACTTCAACATATCAGCGTCTGTAGTAAATCTTTGTCAGCGAATTTAAGTGTTTGAAAGGTAAGTTTCTCCTGTTAGACACAATAAAGTGGGCTATATTGAACTGTGAAATGAATGTACAGACACAACATTTGATGCCTGAACTATTCCCTCGTCATGGGTAGAGGGAGCAGGATTTGAGGAAAGGGAAGGGTGGGAAAGGATTTCCTTTGCCCGGTGTGAGAAAGTGCAATAGTTGGTCGGAGTCTAGAATCTGCCCAGCCCATTCTCTATTACTCCAAGTGATCCAGAACATTGCAAGACAGACCCTACTCCGCAATACCGTTCGTTAGGTGCTTTGGTTTGGGGAATATATTAACCGCTGTACCTGCACTTGCATCTCTCTCCAATAGAGAAAGTACGCCCCCTGCCGGTTAAATAGCGGGTCGATACTGCACAGTAAGTGGATGAACATACTCGGGGCCAAATAAAGCCTAACCCTAAGTTATTCAACTGCTCAGGGAACACCTCAACTGTTTTTAAATCTTTCATCTCGTTGGCAATCCTGTAGGCAGACACCATGATCTTACGACATGGACTAATAAGATAAATCAGATGGCAATGTTATCAGTTCTGGAGTCCATAGACATAAGACTTTATCTATGCTGGAGTCATACAGGTCCCTTAACCATGCTGCAAGTAAACGCCAAAATTGGAGAACTAAATGTAGTTTGGCCCAGTCCTCATTTTGGCCTATTCCACATGTGGTCAAGATAGTTCAAACTTCAAGGGCAGATTTAGGGTTTAATGTTCCAGCTCATGGGAAAATGCCCTTTTTGAGAGATAATAATTCATTGTAAAATCCACCACAAGGAATGCAATTTTGATTATTAGTCAGTCACAAGTGTTAAAGAAATGGCCAAGACTGTGACTTTCATGAAAATTATTTATCAGCATCTAATGTGTGTGTACATACTGAAACCCACCCCCAGTTGAACACTCAAGGACACAATGAAGAGACGGTTCATTTTCTAACATTTTATTCAAGACAATTACATGTTCTTAAGATTTGAACAAAAATGAAAAAATAAAATAGTTCACTTCTCAAACCTAAACGTGAATGAATTGTTTGTGGTATGCCTTACAGAGGGAAAGAGAGAGAAAAGAAACCTTTTTGTTTTCCATTCCTAACACTGTACAGATGCTTCAAACCCGAGACTGAAGGGCAAAAAGTAGTGACATGAATACCATTACTTTACAAACTGAAAAAAAATTAAAATAAGGAAAGAACATGCCACAGGTACAGGTTTTATTTCTATCCTGAATGCTGGTAAACAAAGTAAGTGTAGACCTTAAAACACACGTTGACCTCTACCTGGTTTTCGTGTACGTTTGTTTAAATTCATTGCAGTAGTTAAGAAGAAAAATGACATAATTAACAGAAATTAACACTACAGGTCCTGTCAATGTAGCTGCAAAAAATGGCAACCTCTCTTAAAACATGTTTTATTTAGCTATGTTTGTTTTTGTTTTGTTTTATTATTTTTAATTTTCGACAGGCCACTACATCTGTGGTTCACCTTGTTTTAAGCAGCAGAGTTGCGTGTTCTGGTCAGGGAGGTCTTCGGTTCTTCTGTTCTCCCATCAGCCCGATCCAGGGGTCCTGACGTGCACAAACGTTCAGAGAGAAACACGATTAGAACAGGAGACGGCACATGTTCACGTCAAGCAAACAAGCTGTTCAATAAGCACCACAGACCACTTTAAAGTCTAAGTCAAAAGAAAAAAGGAAATCCTCTCAAAAGGAACACTGGCATTTCACACAGGCCCCACAGTTACGACACCAGGGTAAACCACATGAACCAGGAGCACAGCCCATATCTGACTGCGTTAGAAAACGTTGTGCACTGCACATCATGAGCTAGTCTGTATAACCCTTTTATGCTTGCATTTGATGCTCAAAAGGTAAAAAATATAAACAGATAGATAGAATAGGATACAGAGAAGGGGGAGATAAAGAGGGACATAGATTGAGAGAGAGAGAGAGAGCGAGAGAGAGAGAGAAAGAGAAAAGTAGCTTGCCATGTTAAAAACATTTGAGGGAAAGCACAAGGCCTGAGGATCTAAAGTGGAAAATGTCAACCTGGAGGCAAGACTATCCCGTTTAATATCCCCTCATCTGTTCAATCAGCATGCAGAAATCCATCTCACTACACACAGCCCCACAGTTGAAGAGTTCTAAGTGTATGACTGTGGCAAAGGGTGATTTTAAAAACACTTTAGTTTAGCAGTTTGTCACTTTGTCATGCCACAGACGGGAAATGGCTGTGATAATGAAACTGAAAGCTAGAGATGGATCAGATAGGTCTGGGCCTTCACGAAAACTTAAAACTGTGCTGTAGCTACAGCAACTAGCTTTAACACCATGTGCATTCGTCCAAAGGAGAAAAAGGCCCGAGTGTGAG
Source organism: Sprattus sprattus (assembly GCF_963457725.1). NCBI lineage: Eukaryota > Metazoa > Chordata > Actinopteri > Clupeiformes > Clupeidae > Sprattus > Sprattus sprattus. The sequence continues at coordinate 20,542,479 of NC_137916.1, forward strand.
ATTTGGGGATATAAAATCGGGTTTATTCAACTTATTGCTTGTTTGTTTGAAATTGTGTTTCTCTGGTGGTCAGCCTTCTTGTAACACAAAAAAATTCAACTAAAGATCTTAACTGTGTCAATAACAAATAATAAAAAAAAATATAATAAAAAAAATGTTCACCAAAAATGAAAACAAAAAATAACAAATGTACATCAAGCTTTCTGAAAACACGTTCACAGGCAACAGCATTCAGAATAAATATGGATGTGGGTAAAGAAAGGAGTACCTTGGGTGAGTACCTGCACAGTTTGACAGTATCCTTGATTTTTAATTTGGCTTTTTCATGAGGGGGGGGAAGAGTCGCTCACAACACCAACGCTGTGGTATGAGGTATGGAAGTCAGCTGCAATTATTCATTAGCCCTATACTTCCATTCCCACAATGCTACCTGGCTTGTCCAGTTTAAGAACACTGTGTTAAAAGGCAAGGCAATGAAGCACAAAAAGAAGGCACACATCCTTGTCACTGGGAGGAAAGAGAGGCGTGACTGCATTTTAATGGATTAATGAGTCAGCAATATTTTTTTTCAGATTTTCAGATACACCTTTAAAAGACAGTAGAGAGTTTGAAAATACTGCTTTATATGGGAAAAGGGACTTAAAAATGTCGTGTGCTTATATATGTCTGAGCATGTATAGACACACACACATACCATTTTGTAATGCTTGATATATGGGGCTTATATGACTTATGAGCTACTGTTTGTCAGCATTGATGGTTTTCATTAGCAGTTCAGCTTCAGACAGCACAAAGCAATGGCCACAAAAAAAGTTATATCAAGAGTTAAAAATTTGGAAGAGAAACTGGTCTAGAGAGACACATGAATGTTATGACCGATACAAAACGAAGTACCTCCGAGCATGTTTCTCAGGGCTACACTGGCTTTTCCCTCTGGATTTGAGTTTCTTTCTACCTTCTTCCATCTTCAGTGCATACTTACGATGCACTAGCCAAAAAAACAGGAAGACAAATCAAAAGACATAACTGAAAGTAAAGAGGGGGAGGTATTTAGGGATGGCAATTAGGAGGGGTTGGGGGTATGGGCAAGGAGGGTTGGAGGAAGGAGGGGGTGGGGGGAGGAGAGAGCCAAGCTGGAGGGGGAGTCTGCACTTACCTGGGCCTGATCTGAGGTCCTATCAGATCAGTTTTAATTGGACTGAGTGTCACCTTCAGATTGGATGTCTTCGCGGGCGCCATTGAGCTCGGCTTTGGGGGCATCCACCTCCATGGACTCGGCCTTGGGGAGCTCGCTGGCCTTGTCGTCACTTGATGGCGCCTTTTTGCTGCTGCGCTTCTCCTCACCGTCCTTGTGGTCTGGGGGAAACGCCAGCACGGGTGTTACTACAGAGCGGATGACTGGAAGTCCTAAGTCTATTGAGGATAATATAACCACCCCCCCACTCCCTACTTTAAGTATATCGAGCTTTATCAAAGGAAACTTTATTTGTACGGCGCATTCCATACCAGGAGGTAACAAAATGCGCCTCACAGAAGGAAAATGGGGCAGGGGAGGTTGGATACAAACACGGTCAAGTAAGTGAAAACATATTACAAGGCATGCACACATGTACAGCAAACTCACTACAGAACAGATAAATATAAGCGTGATAGGGGAAATTAAAGAGGTATGTCTTAAGTGCACGTTTAAAGGTTCCACCATTAAAACAGTGACCGGCTCCTACAACAGTTCTGGACCACTTGTATCTGATTTCTACCAGAGAAAAACCTTTAAAGTAAACTTGTGCATCTAAGAACAACTACATGTTAAAATGAAAAAAAAAAAAAACAGGGGGAAAAGTACATTTCTTGTTCTGACCTTTGTCTTTGGAGGATCTGTCCTTGTATCTGATTTCTACCAGAGAAAAACCTTTAAAGTAAACTTGTGCATCTAAGAACAACTACATGTTAAAATGAAAAAAAAAAAAAACAGGGGGAAAAGTACATTTCTTGTTCTGACCTTTGTCTTTGGAGGATCTGTCCTTGTCCTTGTCCTTGTCCCGGTCCTTGTCTCTGTCTCTCTCGCGCTCCCGGTCCCTGCTTCGGCTGCGATGCTTGTGGGACTTGCGCTCCGAGCTGCGCGACCTCTTCCTCTCCCGGCTGCGCGAGCGCCTCTTCCTGTCGGAACGCTCCCTGCTGCTGCGCCTCCTCTCTCTGTCGCGACTCCTGGGGCCACACACACACCACTCCTCAGTTAATCTATTCAAAGTCACACTTCTCTTGGCTGGGATCATTAACCAACCTCATTCAAATGGACACCTAAATACGTCATAAATGGCTGCGATATTAACAATGAAGTCATAATCTTGACACAGAGTTTGCACCCTACTGACTATGTAACACAATATACTCACGTATTTATTCTGAAACTATGGAGATCAAGAGGTCCTAAATGACCAGCGACAGTGCTTGTTATGTGTGATTGGCAGTATTACCTGCTGCGTTTCCTTTCACGGTCCTTGCTCCTGGAACGTTTGCGCTCTCGCGAGCGGCTCCTCCGGCGGTCTGACGCCCGGCTGGAGTGTCTGCTGTTGGAGTTGCTTCGTCTGCCTCGTCGCTCACGGTCCCTGTCCCTCTCACGCTCACGGTCTCTTTCCCTTTCCTTCTCCCTCTCTCTCTCCCGTTCCTTTTCTTTCTCCTTCTCCTTCTCTCGCTCCTTCTCTTTCTCTTTCTCCTCCTCTTCCTTGCGTTTCTTCTCCCGCTCCTCCCGCTCGCGCTCCCGGACTTCGCGCTCCTTGCGTGTTTTGTCTTCTGGCAGCTCAGGTTCCTCTGAACGCCGCCGCAGTTTCTCCTGCAAGAGGGAGCAGGCCATCAGTACAGTATAGTAGGGGTTGGCCGATTATCTAGTCCTTAAATAACCAGGGCCGATATTTGTTCATTTTGGATTATCATCGGTATGTGTTCAACTAAATCCGATCACTAATAACAGACACTTATAGTTACATGTTTGTGATTTTCAAGCAAGTAATGGTAAGTAAACCAGAAGGTCATAATGACGTGATGCGCCAACTAGATACTATGTGTATGCTCAGTGCAAAGGTCTGGGTGTTTTAGGATCCTTTTCTCGATCACTGGTCTATGTATGTAAAAGTTTTCAAAAATATCCAGATACGCAAAGACAAGACCACAGACCAAGCGAGGATAGCAGCACTCTCAGATAAGGAAGGCAAAATCTGTTATGACCTCTAATGGCGGTGATGGGCTCAAAGCCTGTGGCAGTGATGTGGTTACTGTTGCACTCCTAACACAAATAGAGTAAGTCAAGAGTGATCTACAATGATTACACACTGACCTTCAGTTCCTCCACAGTAGACTTGATCTTGGCGTAGCCCATGTGCTGCTTGCCCATCAGGTGGTCATCCACCCGGGACTGAGCGTCACCGACGATAAGGAAGGCTCCGCACACCTCACACACCTCCATCTGCTTCTCCTGAGCCGCAAAGCTCTCAATCGTCTGGGGGAGGTGGGGGGGGGGGGAAGAGGGAGACCGGTCAGTAAATCCAGTGTACTTTAAGGTAGTCAGGGTACACTGAACATAACTACAACATGCAAGATGGAAATAAATGTCATGAAGTTATGGGTAGGTTTTAGAAGTCAGCTGTGTTACTGTCTGTTCTCATCAGTATTCAACAGTAAAATCCAGATGAGTCGCCTCCAGACAGCACATACTGGGCATGTGTGTAAGAGACTGAGTACCGGTATATGGAAGAATGTTGCACATTAACAGTATGCAGAGTTGGGACAGCTGTCGAGTGCCTTGTGGAATATATTGAAGCGTGGGTATGTGTGGGGGAGTGAATGATGGGGAGCGGACGAGCGTGTTTGAGATAGCAGATGTGCATCTGTGTGACTCACTGAGGGGTTGGCGGTGAGGTCCTCCCTCTCGTCCTTCAGCTGCTCCACCAGCTTCATCATGCCTTGCGCCTCCTCCACACGACCCTCAGAGCCAAGCTCCTCAATCTGCACAGCAAATCACATGGGAAACATACAGATGTTAGCTACAGCAGTTTTTATACCCCAGTGGTTCTCGGCCCTGCTACTGGGCTCCCCTTGGCTGCATGGTTTTCTTCTTTCTCTGTTTTGCAAACATGCTTGCACTCTTGACCTCTGGGAAGTCTTGATTAGCTGAGCATACCTATTGTTGGTAATCCAACACATTTTCATTACACCGATATCAACCAAGTGTGCTTGGAGCGGGGACAGAATATATGCTGGGCAGGGGGCTTGAGTAAATTGAAAACACAACTGCAATTGCACCATCCCATTCACACAGCGCACAGGCCTACCTGTAGGACCAGCTCCTCGATCTTTTCTGTCAGAACCAGGGCCTTCTCCTCATTCTTGGTTGATGGACCACCAGGACCCTGCTAATAAGGATCAGTACATAGCCGGGTCAGTACATAGCCAAGCATGCTGCTAATATAATACACAACCTTTTCAGAAGGGCAAATGTTTGTTCTTTAAAAGAGAAGCTGATGTTTCACACATCTTAAAGGCGTGGCATGTAGTTTTTGCTCATAAAATCAAAATACTGTGGCAAACAACATCATATACTTTTGATGACATGTCAAAAAAAGACTGCACTGTGCAACATTGTTGTAAATTGCATGATTCATTTTTGTCTTTCGAAGATTGTTCACAGCATTGGTTTACATTTAGCTGTAAATTGGTACACAACCACCTGAACAATCAAGATGCACCAAATGTAGAAGTATGCATTGTTTTACAGTTCCTCCAAGCTAATAGCCTTATTTTAGCTTTAAAGGTTACAAGGTTACAGACTGCACTGAGGAACTTACTGCGGCGTTCTGTTGTGCCTGTGACAAGGCCAGCCGGGCGTGGCCCCTGCGAATCCTCCGCTCCACCTCAGCCAGTAGACTCTGCAGGTAGCGCAGGAAGTCCCGCTCATAACCTTCCTTCATGAAGCGAGAACTCTTTTCATACCTGACGCACACAAAGACCTGGCATGTCATCCCATCCCATCCACCCACATATGGCGGTTCACAATTTGTTAAACACATATAAGGACACAACACACAACTTACAGTTTCCTCAGGTTCTCATCATGGATCTTCTCACAAGGACCTGTGAACCACAGAGGTAAGACAAATGAGCAAAATGCCCCCTCAATAAAGACATATTTTGTTTATGTCATTGTTTTGTGTCTAATACTTTTTAGTGTTCTTAACTTACCCAAGTCTGATCGGGTGTTTGTGAATAGCTCGGCAGGACAGAATCCACACAGGTAATATTTACATACCTAGATAAGGGAACATTCACATAACCGAGAGTGAGGGAGCCTGCTTGACAGAACGCTATGAAAAACAGCTTAAACTCTGGCAAACAGCACACATGCAGATACAGTACTGCTTCAAGGCCGATTCTGCCTGCCACTTTCATTTCATCAATCACCTTGAAGCATACAAATTACCCTCTGCCATATAAAACTGTGCTCATATTCTTGATGAGAGATGAAACTCGATGTGTTTGAATATAGAAGTTTCCATAATTGCAAATAATTATAATAATAGTTATTAGCAATAACAAAAATGATACACGACTAATTAAACAATGATTAAAATATCCGGTGGAATCAACACAGAAGTAATTTTACAAATATTCAAACCCTCTTGTGTAAGTTCAACGTCTGGTGCGACTGACAGACACAGCCTGTTATATAACATAACAGGTGAAGCCGTCTTGTCTAGCATTAACATAACTTAATGCAGCTGCTCATGTGTCCAAATCTGGGCTACACTTACGAATGTTATTAATGCGACATGGCAGTTTGGCCACCTTAGTGTACTGCGCCAGCGAGGTCTGCTTACAGTTTAAATTCATAAGCCCTCAGTGTACCAGGTAAATGGGGATCATGTCCGATCGACATTGAGAACATCGCTAACACTTAGCCTGCAAGCTAACTTTAGAGAAGACTGCTTAGTGTCAAGTGTTTGCAGTAAACTGACAATGAATCCGAGAGAGTCTGAAATGAATCTAGCTTGCATCTGTTGGCAAAGTTTAACATTCCAATATTATGTCGGCATTATGCCACGGGTAACACTGACCCTGTGTTAATGAAGGTCGCACAATGGGCGGGAATGGATGCTAAACAGGGCAAAGCATGTGGGCTTCTGGGTTGACTGCATCTCGTAGTCAAGACAAGGTTGCTAGGTCGCTGCGGAACCTCCTCGTTGCCCACTGTAGCCTCCTACCGAACTTGCTAACAAATCCGCTTGCTAGACGTAGCTATCCAATAACTCCATCGGGAACTAACTATGGCTAGCTGGGCGATAGTATGCTAATGTGAACAGAGGCGCACTGTTTTACTCCATTACTAACAGCCTTCAAACAACACGAACAACTTAGAAACGTGTTTCTTCACGCAGAGTTACACATACAGCAAGACTATTGTGTCAGTGATTTCAGCATTCATTTAACGCAAACCTCCCTTCTTTAACATGTTACCCCATGGTTTGGGTCCTAGCTAACTAGGTAGCGGTTAGCAATGTGGCTGCATGGTAACTAAAGAGAAACTAGCTATTCTGACTGATGTAAGGTAAATGTAGTTTGCTTTGTCTTATGTTCAAACTTAAACTAATACATGACACATTATTTCCGTTGTTGAAAATGTCTGGCTTGCAAGTTACCATCGGCACGATACTATTCTCAACAACTAGCTAAGGCAGCTAGCGTTAGCTATGCTAGATAACAAGTTAACGTTATGTGGCTCACTCACAGTCTCGTGGTCCCAGCGGACATTACTTCGTTTCTCGTCGGGGGCCAAATTTCTATCCCGGCCCATTAACTCGTCGAGTAACTGGGCTGCGGAAAGCATTTTGCCTGAAGGTTGTTCGCTATTCACGCAAAAAGCTTATTTTTCAGCATTTAACTTCGACACAGCAACTTAATGCTTCCGACAACGGCAACAAAATGGCAGCTGCTTCGACAGACTTTACCCAGCATGCACAAGGCGCATGTGGGTGATAGCAGGATAGATGTGATTCTCCGATTACTTCGTAGCACCTCAGCCAGTTGCTCGGTTGACCCAACCTGGGAGGTAGGCTATATCAAAATATTGGAGAACTTCATGGTGGTAGGCGGCATGATATTAGGCAGGTAATGCAAGACAGCTAATTTCTATTGAGGTGCACAAGCTAGTTCAACCAGATGTGCAGTTATGTTGTGATGGGCCTACTCACTTGCATATTTTAAAATGTCGTAGCTCTCAGGTTTTGGTATTCAACTACCGTACACATCTCTCCTGTTGCATCTTTTAACACACATATCAGAATGCAAGTAAAGCCACAATTTTAGCACACAATCTTTGTTCTTGTCCTGTGTCTTTTTCCCCCTCCCAACGATTGGTTTTGTCCTAATTATTTGTCCTTTGTATGTTTGTCTTGACTGGTATGCAAGTATGTGTGATGATGACATGACAGAGTGTGAGCTTGTTCAATCCAGGGCTTTTGAGCTCCCAGCAGAGGTTAATAACATACCTAAATATTGAATGGAAATACTAGTGTGTTTGTGCTGTGTAGGCTGATAAACACAATATAGTTTAATTCCTCTCAAATGTCTGAGACAATTGATGCAACCTATATAGATGTAACATTTGTGAATAATTTCTCAGATAATTAAAAAGCCATGTGAAACCGACTAGGCCCATGCCTTTTAGAATCCATACCCAGTGTCAAATGCATTATTTACAAACTACCAGCAGGTGGCACAGCTCATCTTGCCAAAATGTATTGCCCTGCAGTGTGCCCTGCTGTCAGGTGTTGACATTTTATGTTTTCCAATTACTTGTATCCTTCCTCTCTTTCAGAATGTTGAGTACCACTGAAAAACATTTACTACTTCACATTATTTTGTGTTTTGTTTGAGTTATCACAATCTGTTAAAAATCCAATGGACCAGCCTGGGTACAGATGGATTTCAATTCTGGTTCCTGTGTTGCTATATTACAGAAGGAATGTTCATGTTCAGGCTATTTTTGGGTCAGTTCTATCCACTCCTGCCCTGTCCCAAAAATTTTGTTCATGGTAGCATTTGTTGTGTTAAATGAGGAAACACGAATATTAGACTTTTGTTTCTGTCATTGCGTTCTTTCTGATATCATGAAGTATGAGATCTTTTTGGGCCTTGTATGGCTGGTGTTCCTGACCCTTATGAAAACCCTTAACTATGGCCTATCAGGTAGAAGTAAAAAAGGGAACTATTACATTGCTTTGCTATTAAGGTCTTTTGTGTGTGTAATTTGTGTGAATTTGATCCCTATGGTTCTCAATGTAATCTACATTCCTCCCTGTTGTTCCTGCTTGGAAACCGTTTCCAAAGAGGTTCGATGTGAAAGAGAATCTATTTGATCTCTTGCCTCCACCCTACAACCCTGATTTCATCTGACCTCAGGCTGCACCATGTCTGCCCCATTCAGTTTGCATCTGAATCTGAATTTGCGTCTGAAAAGCAGTGGAAGTTGGCACCGAATATTGGCCCTGGGCAGAGGAACAAAGGCAGAGAGGAAGATAAGAGGAACCCGTGAGGGCAGACTGTGCTGGGAGGACACCCCATGCTCTGTGCTCTGTCAGGCTGGCACAGCACATCGGTTCTGTGGGCACCAGCATGGCATGCTTCTGCCACCTGCTGGCGGCTGGATAATCCTGTTTCTGCAGTGGTCATGCTTGATGGCTTAAAATGTGTATACATAAAATGTGTTTTGTGTGTGTATGTGTAGTGGGTAGCGGCCTCACTTGAAAAGCCGTCCACGTACATTCTTGCACCTTTTGTTCAGCAGCTCATGGATACACAACCCCCTACAGGGAACAAGATCAAGAGCTGAAGAGAGACTAAGTGCAATTAAACACCAATAAGGGAAAATAATGGTGTACCAAAGCAAAAGCTTTAATCGGTGCCTTTCCTGGGAGTCTAATGCTAATGTGTTTGTTCTGTTCTCTACAGTTCATTAGGCAAACATTTAGCCTGTTGCACTTAGCAAGAACCACACCACGGTAAGTGATCTTTTGCAGACAGACCAGCTATTATGAGTTATTTCATGGAATCATAACAAACAGGACTAAACCAGGAGTACACGTGATTTTAGACTCCTGTGGTTTGGGTCACCATTCTTTTTTGAAAAGGCTTCTCTATTCTCTCCCTCACTGGGTTCACTTGAAGGTATCAGACTAGTATCCCTGGTGATGGTAAATACCCCTCCCCTGGAAAGGGACATAATGTGTGTGTGTGGTGTGTGTGTGTGTGTGTGTGTGTGTGTGTGTGTGTTCTCAGATCCACCATTGGGCTTTGTTTTTAAACCAAGTGGATGTGAGCTCTTTGTTTGGCAGGGGTTCTCTGTGACCTCCTAAGGTCTGGTGATGCAGCCAACCTGGAGGGGAAGTGCTTGACCATGCATGTGCAGCCATCGAGCACACGGTTGGGTTAATGGCACTCAGGCCAAAGCCATATGGTCTCATGCAAGAGGGGGCTTGCTGCTTAAATTAGTCCATTGGGATGTGAAAGTCAGAGTCATAGCTCTTTGGTGGTTATCGATGGGAAAGCAATAAATCAAACCAACTGCCGATGAACTGCTGCATGTATGTTACATGACCATAAGTGATGCCTACGAGGCCATCAATATCTAGTCCAGAAATGTGGTGACTCATTGCCCAGAAGAACCAACACAGACAAGACATAATCTCTTGCTCTTGGGAACATGACCACACATGCTGCAGCAAGGCTATTCTCAGCTCCCTGCGAGGCAGTCTACACTTGCTGCGTCGCTGTGTCTATTGTGTGTAGCGAAGGGCACACGGCATGGAGTACAATGGTACACACAGAGGAGACGCACAACAACGGGTGCGATGGCATCACTCTCACGTGTACCTCCTCAGCGTCCCCACTGTCAGACACCACGGGTGCCCAAGAGCGCTCGGCTCGGCAGCTTGCGCAGAAAGGAACCATTGTCCCCATGGTTCTCTCATCCTCTTAGCTCATCAGCACAAGGTTGAGAGGTACCAGACAGAGATCTATGGGTAACGACAGGAGTAAGTCAGGAGACGCTGCCCTTTAGGTTTGCATTACTGGGGCTGTCTCTTTTGGTGTTTTTTTGTTTATCCCTCTCTCGATCTCTGTCTCTCTGCATATTGTTTTCCCTCGCTGTGTCTGTCTTTCTCGCTCTCTTCCCGCCTCTGTCAGTTTTCACTAGGAGCTCTGTGCATCAATCCCAGCTGTACTTAAAGGCAGAGAAAGAGAGAGAGAGAGAGAGAGAGGACTTGTGAACCTGCAGATGATAGGATGTCATTAATATTCTGCCTGACGAGTCGAGCTGGAATCCACAAGTCTGGGAACAGACGATTCAATTTGACAGAACTTGGAGACTCAAGGACACGCCAGCATCTCAGTCAGTCATACACACATCCACCCGCGACTCATTGTCTCCCTCCACAGATTCATTTAATCAAACCCGCCTCGGGCCAGCTGCATAACCAGACGGTTTGAATGATAGCCGATAATACTACTGAAACCTGCCAAGGTCAGACAGGGGGAGGAGTGGGGCCAGCTGGGGTTATTAGCGACCTGCCCACCGCTGCACGTGTCTGTGATGTGCTGGTTCTCGCTCCACGTGAAGCCTCTATTTATTCAAGCACTCTGGCCTCGGTGGGCAGCTGTTAACTCCAGCGCTTGCAGGGCATATGCTGCCTGGCAGATGCTCAGCTGTGCTGTGTGAGTTTGATAATAACGAATGCTCTTTTTTCTTCCACCCTCTCTTTTTTTTCATGCAATGCCACCGGTGAATTGTTCCCTGCCGCAGAGAGTGAGAACTCTCAGCATCCACTGATCAATGAGATAAGCATGTCAAGAGAGAGAGATGGCAACTCTGTTTATGAACCCATATCCCAGTGTGTCAGTGTTGCATAATCCAACGAGTGAGTTTCCTCTTCCTCTGTTCACGTAACACATTGTGCACTGGGTGGGGTGTTTTAAATTTCACCACACTGGAACAATGTTTAGTTATTTTTCTTTTCTTAAGATAGCCCCCCCCCTCCCCATAGAAAGCAGGTGGAGGTTGGAAACAGGGGGTCCCAAGGGTCATCAATTGTTCTCTGGCTCCTGTATGGTCGAGCTGAAGCCTGTCTCCGAGGGGGCATTGGACGGCTGCCATGCAACCTCTCAGCCACTTCACACATGCACACGCTGCCCACGGCTCTGGCTACACTATACCTCTAGCCTCCCCTGCTCTGGACCCCTCTCGCTGTGCAAACTCTCATTAGGGTGAGTACAATTATGTAATGCCATCAGTCTTTGTCACATCCCTTGCTGAGTGACCCCGACAACAACAACAACAACAAACCTGCCATCAGCCAGAACAGACCTGTGAGTGAGGAGGTGAGGAGAGACACAGAGGCCCAAAGCAACGGGACTACAAGAATGGAAGGTAGACATCATTTAAAGGGCGGGAGAGGTTGGATGTCAGGCCAGGTTTCTAAGGTGGGCGTATGTTAGAGGGAAGGAGGAGAGAGCACTGACTAATATAGTATCAGTGGCATTTGGCCTGTGCAGTCACAGCCATTTTGACAGGTTTGACTGACACGGATGCAAGTCCTTGCTCAAAGTCGGCCCCGATGGAAAAGAGGCGGTTTTAATTCATCAGGAACTTAAATGGAGACCTGCTTCTGCACCCTCAGCAGTCTGTAGTCATGATGATGGATTGCCTTAGCTTACACACACACACACACACACACACACACACACACACACAGCCTAAGCAGATGACGAGAACCCCCTTGTAGTGGGATCACATGTCTGGTAAATCTGATATCAGTGCACACCCGACTCATTTAGATGGTTTATTTAATGCTCTTCAGCTGTCAACAGGCTGACAGATGTTTTTACAGACACCACACAAATGTGAATGGAATTCAAATCTATAAAGAGTTGGTGCTGGTGTCAATACAGTTACTTTAGGTGGATAGCTGATATTCCTCTCTTGAATGTTTTCTAAATATTCCATTTTTAACTACCAAGAGTAAGGCTTAAATATAGAGTTGCAGTGATGCGGTGAAATTGCATCATTATAACAGTGTCAATTATCAATATGTTGTAAAGTTAAGTGGCACAGCAGAAATAGACATAATGCATCCTTAGTTGGATTGTGAGACCCGAGAACAACACACTCAAATCTGTTGTGTTCTGTGCTCAGATTGTGTATTATCTGGGAAATGTTATCTGTTATGTCAAAGTCTGAGCATCCACTTTCCATGTGTGATATATCACCACCACAGAACAGGTAGTACAGAATGGATGAGGTCTAGCAGTCTTGCTCCTTCTTTTTCCTGTATTCTCTCCCTCTCTCTCTCTCTCTTTCTGTCACTTACACACTCTCCATCTCTTAAGAGGTCAGACAGTAGGAATGGAGACTTATCTTGGAGTCAAACTCTCTCAATGCAGTCTACACATTTACACGTTCTGTGACTCCATTTGTTTAGCTGCACTCTTTGCTAGACTAAATAACACTCTCAGTGTCTGTAGCAACTTCAAAATCACCTGGCTATTAAAATCCTGAAAGAAAGATTTCCTTGCAAAAGCTCTCTCCTTAAGTGATGTGTTCATTTCACTAGATGCCATTATTACAACAAGCAAATTGGGTTGTAGAAAGCAGGTCAGTAATGTATGTGTACGATGTGTATTTATTGTATTTACGTTTGAATTCCATTTATTTCACTTAGCATTAATTTACCATTTATTTGATGTGCTGTTTGTTGACTTTTCGTCAAAATGTCTCCTGTCGTTTGTGCTTAATGTGATGCTCTGGTGAACGTGTTTGTGCTCAGCACATGGAAAGGCAGTGGATGGGAGTCTGTCAGCGTGTTTACGAGAGACTGCAGCTCTGTGCCTGTGTACTTGCCATCCCCACGGGTGATCAACACTGTGTGCTCCCTGGAAAGAACCTGGGGAACTCATTATGCAAACTTCTGGGGAATTGATCAAACAAAGAGGGCTCAAACTGTGGAGCGATAATAAGCCAGCAGCAATGTTATTACAGATGCTCAGAACACTCATGCATTTTGCACATATTTTCTACCAGGTTATTTGCATGGGGTTCCCATTGAAGGTTTGAGAAATGTTAGTTTATATTCATGGCTGTCACACGAAAGACTGGCAGTGGGAAGGACTGAGTATCTATGTTTGCATGTGAAGGCTGGTGCAAAGACACAATGGATACTGTGCTGTGATCATGAAATTGAAAAATAAGCTCATGCCAAATTATATTCTTACACTATGTTTATCAGTACAAGTATCTCTTCATCAATCTATGACAGATAACTGATACAGAGTTTCCCCTAATTGAGAGTGGCCACTCAAGACTATAACTAAATGAACACGGATACATATGCATTGTGTGTTTATATGTGACCTTGTGCTAAACAAAGTCGTCCTCAATGACGTCAGTGAGGAAGAATAGGTCATTTGGTGTTCATATAACATAATTTTATCACATCATGCTTCCCATTAATGTATTATTTATTTTGAAATGCACAGCCTCTGCACCAATTCACAACTTGCACAATTGACCACAATTCCTTAGCCTGCAGATATGTCATGTGTCCTAATTTATACTAACAGCTCATGGTTTGCCTGTTGTGCGTGTAATTTTAGAAGTAGGATACCGCAGCGTCCAGCAGCTCTGGAGAAACTGTCCCGTTCGTTTCGCAAGCAGCAAATCCTGTTACCCACTGAATACAAATTTTCCACAGTGACGTAGGTCCTGCGTCGGAGGGAGGAGAGCGAGCAGGTCGAAGATGAATCATAGTTTACCAATTCATCTTCAGGCTATTGAGTGTCCCGTAGAAAGTGTGTCGACTTTAAAGAGTACATTTAGTGAACTGCATTTATTTATATGCCTTATTCCATATTCAATTGCACAAACCACACCCGGCATGAGATCTACTCCCTCTCTCAATTTTACCCAATGCCCACCACGCATCTTTTTAAGCCTGGACAAACGTGTGGGACAGTTCATTACGTATGCTGTTAATGCAGCACAAGATGCTAAAAATGAACATAATCCGAACTATCGTTGCAATTATAGAACTGCCCACAAAAAAAAAACCAGGAAATCGTCGCTGCATTGCATCAAAGTAAATTGAACTGCTGTGCAATGAAGCTACACGTTAAGCCATATTTAAATATAGAACATGGATAACTTCCAGCTCACATCACGGTTTTTCCTGGGGCCTACTTAAAACTTTTAATCTTTTGAAAGAGGGAGAGCAATAAAAAACCTTACTGCATAGGTTAAGATTCCTCACCGTTCGCCGTTCTGTTTGATACATTGTCAACTTAGCTTGTGCAGGCTGGTACCGTTCGTGTTTATTAAAATACAGCGCAATTATTTGTTACTCACAAGTAGCCTATATATCAGTAAAATATTGTAAAACTCTGGTAACATTTTACAGTGTACTCTAACTGGTTACACTACAATCACCATCATGTTCGCTTTACAGGTCTTTCCCATTTTGATTGCTTTTGATGTGGAGATTGCCATGTCTCCCAATTTGGTTAATCTAGTGTGTGCTCATCCCTGGCAGCATGCGTTTGAAACTGATCATGGTAGGAGCATGTCTTGCCCAAAGCACTATGGTACAACTCCTGTTGTTTTTAAATGTGCTTTACAAATAAATATGACTTGAACTGACTTTCCAAAAGCAACTACTCGCTCTGACTTGAGATTATTCATCATCCTTGATTTTAAAAAACAGAATGCATTTTGTAGAAGAAACTATAAACTTTGTGACAGCTTCTTTACCCGTCATATGATTTAGTTATGGCTGACCAGATGAGATGAAAATGGTTGATGAGGTGCAGATGACTGACATGAACATGGTTATGGTAGGAGCATGTCTTGCCCAAAGCACTATGGTACAACTCCTGTTGTTTTTAAATGTGCTTTACAAATAAATATGACTTGAACTGACTTATTTGCACTTAAATAAATCGGCTGGAAAATGTTTCGATGCGTTTAATGGGCCTATAACACAGTAGCCAAGCGCTGTGTCCCGCATTTTGCAGATTTCTTTTCCGCAGAGGCACAACAGAAAAATCTGTACGGAGACAGAGGACCCCTCCCCGACAGACTGGTTGCTTTGGTGCTCTCTCGGTCGGACCTCCAATTGGCTAGCAAGCGCGGTGGGCAGGAGCTCTGCTGAGCCTCTCGCTGTCATTAGCGGCATCCAGAAACGGAGGAGACAATAGGGCAACAGCAATAAGCCTGACAGAGGCAGCGGAACGACGGCACCCAGCAAGGTGACACGCTGTTATGCGTTCAGTGATTGATCAGCATTTCAACGCGGATAATTTAACCATAAATACATGCACTCGAAGACAACGAGCGGATACCTATCGTATCGTGACTGAGTGACTTTCTTGTGAAGGAGTGACTGCAATATGTCCTGCATATCATAATCGACTTGAAAGGTGAGTGTTTGCAGCGGAATGGTCTTGGATTTATTAGCACAGGACTAATGTCAGTAAGCTGTTTGTGTTTATTCGGTGTTATATAATTAGTTGCCACACTATACTGTGTCTGTGTATCGATTCTCCAAAGCTACTGCTTGTTCTGAGCAAGAAGGAATACATTTCTAATCTAGAAATGGATGAATTTGCGTAAAACAAAACATGTTTAAGTCGCTGACGAAAAGGGGCGTGTGTCATCAAGTTTATTCATTTATTATTTGTTTATTTTAGATATGGGTTTGGTATTTGGTACTTCCTTTTTGTATCCGTATCGTTTTTTGTTTCAGGCAGCGACAGAGGAGGTATTACTGTGTGCGCAAGATAATAGGGATTGATCGTCTGTTGCCCTTAGAAAGATATGCGACTTGAACTGTTGTCACTGAACTGATCCTTTTCTGAGACCTGAGAGTATTTTATGTGAAACCAGGTTGTTTGTTTCTTTGGAAGTATATGACTGCTCTGTGCAGACAGACTGAAGAATTTATGCATCACATAGATAACAACAGCTAGTCTCTCTCTCTCACACACACACACACACACACACACACAAAGGATAGACATGTATTTGTGAGCCTGACATTCATCTGAATTGATTTTAACTCCTCATGCATGCTTGCAGTTCTATCATTAGTTGGCATGGAGCCCATACAGACAGAGCTGTGGGTCAGTTATGGTAGAGATATGTAGACGGAGCTGTAGTGTGTTATGTGTTAAAACAATGTACTGCTAGTTCTACTACTTTTCTCTCTCTAGCTTGTGGTCTTAAACCCCCCCCCCCACACACACACACACACTTTTCTCTCTCGCCGACCAAATTGGCCATTCCTTCAGACCCTGCCTCACGTCCTTCCACCATCAGCCCAGATGAACAGCCATCTCTGTGTTCCCTTCAAGAGAAAGAGAGGCCACAGTCAGCTGGCTGGGAGCCTCTCAACTGATCTGTCTCCAAAGCCTGTACACAATGGGAGTGCTGGCGAATGTGAACACAGCTTGTAGCTGACTTCCTTTGATGAGCTTCAACCTTACATGAGGATTCAGTGAGAATGAGAAGTAAAGGGAGAGAGCAAGAGGGAGAAAGAGAGAGGGACAAGTGTTTGAGACAGAGACAGACAATACATAGACATAGACATAGAGACTAAAATCAAGAGAAATAAGGTGAGAGTCTGACAGGTAGAACAGAGTGTGTGTTAAGAGAAAGACAGACAGAGTCATGCAAAGAGGGAGACAGACATGGAGATTGATGCTTAATCCAGGCTCCAACCAGCAGAGCAACACTAACAGGGCAGCAGGACGGGGCTCACCCTGAGACAAGACACATCATGACTCACTTTACTGGCAGTTAGCAGCTGACCATATCAGATCCGGCCCTCATATGGGCCAGGTCGGGCCCGGACAAGGGCTGGATGGGTGCCAGAGTCTTCTGCTCTCGGGATAAGTACACTGGCTTGCCTGCAGCGCTAGAGATGTATTGCATCACAATGTAAATGGCAGCGCAACATTTTTGGGGGATTGGATTAGTCACTGTGACCTGCACCTCAAACAGCAGTGAAGAGTTAGCCTTTGTGACTAATCAGATAAGTTGATAGTGGTGGGCAGAGCTACAGCGAGTGTGCACGTCAGAGCCAGTCCGGGACCCTCCTTTAGTGGATCTCAGAAACACAACAGGCTCACAGTCGGCCCTTCCTGACATTTCAGCCTGAAAGAACTCAGCTGCTTCCATGTTGCACCACTGATGAAAGAGAGGAAACGGTTTAATGTATATGGAATGACTATACACTGTTTCACTCATCGTTTGAGGTTGGCTGTTAAAGGGGATCAGCTCCTCGGGCTTCAGTTCCTAAACAAGTCTGAAAGAACGAGTAGGGGAGAGGGTGAGAGAAAGAGAGCAGATTAGGTTGATAATTCACTCCTTTTCAGCCTCAGAGAAGGCAGAGAATGCAAGAAAAGAGAGCAAAACCACAGAGTGAAACTCACAGTACACCCACATACACTCAGCTCTATTTGGCTAAGAGCCTGCAGGTCCTTTCTCCTGCAGTTCAAGGGCAGAGAACGGGCTTCATGAAGATGAATGTTTTGCAGTGGAGTCGGAGAGTGCCGGTGTGTGGTTTAATGCATTGTTTGACCACACTGCTATGTTGGCTATTTGTTGTTACTGCCCACATGGCAAAGTGTAGTCATTACAGTGATTTGTTGCAAGTGTCAAAGTGCAGATTCATGTTGGTGCGTTTCATCAAAAAAAGAGTTGGCTGGGAGAATTGGTTGCCAAGGAATGCTGTGCTGTTCGTTTTATTCCTTCCCTTATCAGATGGATGACTAGTTGAATATTCGGCCACCTTCATTCGTTTCCTTTGGCTGTGTCATCCAACGGCATATATTTAAGGTTATGTTCAAGGTTTATTACGTGATCTGATTTGAAGATGTCCTCCTAAATTCACTGCACTTGACAGGGAGGTGTCTCTGTGTGTATCTGTGTGTGGACTCCAACGTCAACTATGTTTCATTGTTAGGGCCAGGCAACAGTCATCTTGTCTCGTGCCATGGACCTGGATGCAGAGGCAGAGGCAGAGGCAGAGGCAGAGGCAGAGGCAGAGGCAGAGGCAGAGGCAGAGGCAGAGGCAGAGGCATCCATGTAGTAAGATTGAGGGAGCTACTGGAAGGCTTTGGCTTTGTGCTCCGTGACTGAAAAGTAGCCTCATCTTACGAACAATACTCCCAGGACAGTAAAACCAGCCAGGCAATTAGGATAAACACGCAAGTGTGACAAACTGCTCATCATACTCCCACAGATCCTCTTGGGCATGGCAGCCATAAAAATCCTAGGAAAGAAGGTATATAGCGTATGCTGGTGTGGGCTGCGTCAGCTTTGCAACAGCGGAGTTGCACTTAATAATTATTGCGCTCTGTGTGACTCGCGTCCTCCCATGTTTTTGATGGGCTGGTGATCGTGCATTTTGGCCGTTAATGCGTGCTTTTAGTCTGCGTGCGTGTGTGAAGACCTTTAGTTTGCTCGACCTTCTCACTTGGTGTTTAATTGACCTAGCCTGCTAGAGGCCTAAGGGGGACAATGTTCTTTTACGGTTGACACTGACGGACATGAGGACAACACTTTCAATGCACACGCACACAGACTCATGCCGACTACACCAGCTGACTGTCTCTCTTTTCCCCTCCCTTTCTCTCTCCCCCTCTTCCTCTCTCTCCCTCTCTCTTGCTCCATTTCTCCTGTCTGGCTTATACCTTCATCCTCCTAGGTGCTAATGGAAAACACATTCTTAAACATGCTATGTCATTTGCAGACCTTCACAGATGGCGCATATTGGCTGGACGTGCCATGCATCCTGTCTTGTTTAAAGGAGAACTGGCGATGCCTCAGCGCTGTCAGAGGTGTGAAGTCTATTCTACTCTGCCTACCTAGGGACAGAGAGTGCAAACCAGTTCTTGTTCTCACTTGCGGATGGCAGCTGACTCATATTTGGCCCTGTTCTGGAACAAATCTACTGGATCCATGCCAAACCAGGGCCAAATCCACGCCAAATCAGATCTGGAATCAGCCAAACTGTAAGGGGCTTCAAGATCTATCACAGATTATAGGTTAGAGGCTTAAAATGTGTCATTGCCAAGACAATCTTATGTTTAAGCATATACTGTATATGCTTTTCTCAAATAAATGATGAATTCTTCTTTTGATTCTGTAAAAATACAACTGTAACCATCCAGTATTAATTATAGAATAACGAGATAAACTTGAACTTGATGGAGAGCCTGCTGTAAACATTTTACACATGGCCATAGTGACATTGCAGTATTTTACTGAATAATTAAATGTCCAAAATGATCAGTGAAGTTTCCCTTATGGAAAAGTAAAAACACACAGGAATCACACTGTATCACATTGTATAATACTTGCATGATAAATGGAAAAGAGCTTATATATTATGCATATACAGCATACTAAAAATGCATTATGCTCTTTTACATGCCCGGCAGGTCATGTATAAAATATGAATTTTCTTTATATGACTGGATATGAAAGGGGCCATAATTATGTGTGTTAACACACTGTAATCATATACACTATTTAAAAATGAATATATATGACTTTTTCCCTATGGGCTCAAATGGTTTCCTCCCTGATTTGCCACCAGATTTGCAAATGGGCCTCTTTCAGGTGACCAGCAGTGCTACGTCCGTGGTGCATGGGGCTCCATTGTGCATGAGGCTCTGTGGTGCATGAGGCATACTGAGTACACCATACTGAGCCCCTCCATAACTCAGTGCTACTCGCTCAGCTGGGCACATTCATAGCGCTTTATTGACTGACTTACAGGGTGAAATGTTAATTGGAGTTTCACAAGTGGCAAAACAGTTGGCACGGTGTACAGAGATTGGGTCCACAGCAAAGGTTTGAATAGAGAGAGGAGAGCTCTGCTTTTGTCATGCTAACTGGGGCCTGCCAGGCCCTTTTCAAAATTGAACCTTCTTGTTTTCAAACAGTTCTCTGGTTTTGTATTCTCCATTGATGCGCTGTTCCTTTCAGGGGCCGACGTGTGTGTGTGATCTTTGGCACTTGAAAGGGGTTCCGCCAAACAGGAAGTGGAGCAGGATGCAAAATGTTACATAACATTTTTTTCCCCCTTTTTCTTTTGGCTCAGATAATTCCAGTCATTGTCACTCTGATGTTTGCGATAAGAGGGTTGTGTGTGTGTGTGTGTGTGTGTGTGTGTGTAAGCACGTGTCTGTCTATGTGAGAGAAAGAGGTGTGGCCCTTTCAAATCCTCAATGTAGAAAAAAAGAAAGAAGGATGAAAAGAAAAAAAGAGAAACATTTTTCTTTATTTTTTATTTTTTTTTACAATTCTTCTCTCTCTTCTACTTTACTCTCTTCTCAGTGTCCACTTCCTTCAGATCTCCCATCTTGGTTCTCGGCCTCCCCCTCTGGAAGCATGACCTCGTCCTCCTCGCCTCGCGGCTCTCGCGGCTCCATCGACATCTTGGAGGAGCTGCAGCTTATCGCCGCCCAGAACATGGAGAAGCTGGAGATCAATAGGTACTATGAGGTCATCCGCGAGCTGGGCAAGGGGACCTACGGGAAGGTGGATCTAGTGGTCCATAAAATCAGAGGTGAGTGTAACAGTCAACAGAAGCAACAGAATGTCTCTCTGTGCTTTTCCCTGTGCAGGCAGAATACTGACTTAACATAAAGAGTTAAAAGGGTTTTCATCAGAGGCGTCTGCCAGAGCCAATTTAGAGCAGGCTGACACATCCTGCACACTCAAAGCGATTACATCGTGTGGTTCCAAATGGGATGCGTCTGGCATCTGTAACTTGTGGTGAACTAATACGCCTTGATCCTTTATTTTTCGATGCCCAGCTGCTCGTGAGAAACCCACTTGTCAGGGTGTGAGGGAACTGGCATGCGCACTTTTTCTCAGAGTGGATGTAGGCGAAGTTAAAGAGCTGTGCAGATTGCTTATCAAAATGTTAATTTCTCAGAGATCTGACCAGGGTGCCCTGAGTATGCAAGCACATTCTTCACCATCTGTCCTCATGCCTTTGAAGTAAGGGCCTGTTGCAAAATGAATAAACCCCTTCTACCTCTGTGCTGTGAAGGCTAATGGTGCTGTTGAGCATACACAGTTTCACTGGTCTATTCTTTACCTTTTTTTTTTGGAGTGCTGTGAAAGGGCTCGCCATCTGTTGCCAATGCAAAATGAGCAGCCTTTGTTTCTGACTTAGAGAACACACAAAGAGACAGGCTTTTCATGCAACCTTCATTTCTTGAGTGCACCACCACATTGCCTTTGGATTTGCGTTGGCTAAATAAATACAGCTCGCTTATAGAGTGCTTTTACCTTTGCTCTCGGGTACGTACGGATGATGAGTTTTTAATGACCTGAGTACAGCTCTTGTTCTAAGACCCCCCCCCCATGCTGTGTAATGGGGTATGATATTAGTGAAAGAGGCCAGACTGGAGCATAAATTACTGCTTTGGGAGTTGAGTTGGCAATAAAATAGAACTATGAATGCTTACTTACATTAGCACGATCAATTTAGCAACCCACTCCCTCTTGATGGTAATAGTTTTATGATGGCGGTGATCATATTCTGCACTTCCTGTTTTTATGCTCAACACTGCTACACAGCAAAAGAGCAATGACTGCAGTCATGGGATCTTGGTGGCGTGTCATTGGACAAAAACGTAGCCAGAGGGAAAAACAGTTTTCCTGTGTTTGCAAATCTCTGTTTTACCTGACATGCAAAAACATTGTTAACAGTTCTCCTCTAATGCATTTTGCTCCTGAAGGTGTATCCTTGTAAATATATCCTATATTCAAGGCACACTCAATAACTGTTGTGTCCAAACATACAATCTAAATGTGGAAACCATGTACTAGTAGTTAATCTGTCATAATATGGAAATACATTTTTCGCACAGAGGACGAATGACACTATGAGAATACATATTTGTGCAGTGATTTTAATTGGATAATTATGCATTCGTATGACTTTGCTTTGTCAACGTTCACATCCCAGAGAAGATGATCGACAGGACCACATGCAGCTGGCTGGCTGTTTCTACGCTTTACTGAGCTGCTCAAAGCAAGCTGACTGCTTTGTCGTGTATTTTGTTCTGTCTTGATTTACCATCCACGCCTCTGAGCTGAACAACAAGGGAATGGAAACATTCCCATCTGGCTGGCTGTGCTGTAGTGCTGTCGTGGTGTAACTGCAGGAGCGTATTAATTCCATGGCTTTGCTCAAGATCAGTGTCGTTTTCAAACCTAGTGTTCCTCTCTGGTCTCATCCAGTTCCTGTGTTCTTGTCATTCGGTGGGAAAAAAACAGCATGTTGGTAGGAGATATTGTAGACAACTTCCTCCATGATTGCTTTGTACATGGCTCTCCCCAAACCCCGGAAACCATTCCATGCTTTTAGCGTCTTTACATTATAAATGAAGCAAAAGAACTCAGCGGCAGTCTAAGAGCAGAGGAGAAGTCATTATCCATCTCATTTCAGATGCTGTCGTCTTAAGACAGAACACTGGCTTTACAAGTCTTAGCCCCCTGAGGAATGTACTTGTCAAAGCAGAGTTGACCTTGAGACTGAGGTTTTCCTGGAGCAAGGCAGGCGTTTGAATTTAAATAGGTTTCTGTCCCTTTAAAAACAAGATTTGATATGGAGCAGTCATTTTAATTCAGAACTGTATGTTTAATGACCGAGAACTCGACCAATGCACAATTCAATTTAATGTGATGGTTACATGAAACTACGTAGTCATCATCGAATGTGTCAAAGTCCTGATACAAAAAAATCTTGTGACACAAAAGACTCCAAGAGAATTCTATGTATTGTGCGATATGAGATAGTATACCTGACCCCTATTGTGGCTGTTAACTGTTGATATTGGCATATTATATTTTATAATTTATACTACAACGTGTTGAGCAGTATTTATGCCTTCTGTCACACAGGCACTAAAATGGCTCTGAAGTACCTGCGGAAGAAGACCACCAAGCTGAAGAGCTTCCTGCGGGAGTACAGCATCTCACTCTACCTGTCGCCCTGCCCCTACATCATCAACATGTTTGGCATTGCCTTCGAGACAGACGACTACTACATCTTCGCTCAGGAGTACGCCTCAGCTGGTGACCTCTTCGACATCATTCCGCCCCAGGTGAGGGGAAGCGGTGTGGTTTGGTGTGTGTGTGTGCGTGTTTGTGTGTGTGTGTGTGTGTGTTAGTGTGTGTGTTATTTGGTTGTGTGCAGGCACGATCTAGTGCACTCTTCTCAGTTCTCATTTCTTTAGTCCTCTTCTCTCACACGATAAGCCAAAGTTGTTGTTGGGTATTAGGGTCTCCAGGAGTTGATCTGTTGTGAGTTTGTCAGAAGACAGTATATCAGACACTACCAGTGTGTCTGAGGATAGAAACCTGCATAGATACATGGCAGTATATACTCTCCATTGGTTATGTTGTATAATTCATATAATAATGACTATTACAAATTAAACATTGTTGAAACCTGAAACAAATTGACACAAACCATTTATCCACTTTAGCAACAGTGAACATAAACATAGCCTAGTTAGGATGTGTCCGGCCTTAACAGGGACGTTCTTAGGGCATTCCTTCACCTTCATGACCGACCCAGTTATCAGACAAGTGGGTCGCTCTGTGAAGCTCACCTAGGAAAATTCTTCCATACTTGAGTCAGGCCTTCTTTACTCTCTTTCACTTTTCTTGACTTGCAATGTCACTGTTTGGATGTTGGAAAAATAAATGTGTTACATATTAATCAGATAACCTTGAAGAAATGTAACTTTTCTGAAGTATCTAGTTCTTTTGTATTGTGAATGTTTGTATTCTCGGCGCAATGATGGATAGGCTAGTGGAAAGGACATGGTGTTTTTGTTCGATGTTATATCATCTAGCCATGACAACATAGAGGCCTATTTTTAGATGCTTTTGCAAAGCAAATGTTTCAAGGGTGTACTCTAGTTAAGGAAACATTTTAAAGGTACAATAGGAGGTTTCCCACCTGCAGGGACACTTAAAAGAAACTATATGTAGCATTTTGACCAGTGACTAGCATACACCTTGTCTTTTTCAGTCACTGATTAAAGCATGAACAAATTGTTTATACTTTACGTTTTCTCCTATTCAGGTTTTTAATTGAATTTAATTTCTCATGCTACCTTTTTACACTTCTACGGATGAGCCTCTTATTGTTCTTGTCCTTTGGAAACTAAGAAACTACGCCGTTTTCTTTTCCTGACTGACACTACCACTGTTCTTCTTTCTCCAGGTGGGTCTCCCTGAGGTAGTTGCTAAGCGCTGTGTGCACCAGGTGGCCATTGGCCTGGACTTCCTGCATGGCAGGAAGCTGGTGCACCGCGATATCAAGCCCGAGAACGTGCTCATCTTCGACCGCGAGTGCCGCAAGGTGAAGCTGTCGGACTTCGGCATGACGCGACGTGCTGGCTCACCGGTGAAGCGTGTGAGTGGCACAATCCCGTACACGGCGCCAGAGCTGTGTGATGCCTCGCGACGCGACGGATTCCTGGTGGAGCCCAGCACCGACGTGTGGGCCTTCGGCGTGCTGCTCTTCTGCATGCTCACGGGCAACTTCCCCTGGGAGAAGGCACTGCCCTCGGACGCCTTCTACGAGGAGTTCGCCCGCTGGCAGCGCGGCCGTTCGGCCCAAGTGCCCTCGCAGTGGCGCCGCTTCACGCCCCAGGCGCTGCGCATGTTCCGCCGCCTGCTCGCCATCCAGCAGGACCGCCGCTGCTCCGTCAAGGACGTCTTCGCCCACTTCGACGACTACTGGATGCTGGACACTGAGAACGGGAACGTGCCCACCATCGTCACGGTGAAGGGAGTGGCATCGGCGACGGTATCATCATCTGGGGCAGGGGCGCACTCCTCCCCCTCCTCTGCAGGCGGCAGTGGCCCCCCTACCGAGCTCAGCAGCTCTTCGTCATCTGAGGAAGACGAGCTGGTCGAGCGGCTGAAGCAGCAGAGCCTCTCGGCAGTGGTGACCAAGGGCGGCATCATTATGGAGCCCTCACACTACTCCTCCTCGGCCAACAGCTCGCCCGCATCCAATAACGGCTATGAGCGAGCCTCTCGCGACAGCAACGGCAATGGCGGCCGCATCCTCGTCACCACGCCCATCGAGATTTGCGTTTAAATGTCTACAGCCTTTTTTTTGGTTGAGGAAGCTGTGAAACAGATGCGGTTTAAAATACTAGTGAAGCGCTGAACACCTTGTGGTCAGGGGAGAATGCGAGACGAGACAAGACTGGTGAGACTGTGTATCTAAAGCTGGATGATGGACATGAAAAAGGACATGAGCTAGATTAGCCAAGGGAGACTTTTAACTTTGTTTCCCATCCAAAATTCCCTGTGAGGCATTGATGGAGTGTGGGGGAGAGAGGAAGACAATCACTGCTCATCAACCCTGTGTGTGATGGAGGTGAAAAGATGACATTAACACCCATAATAATACAAAAACTACAACAATGGAGACCAAACTACATCCCCTGAAAACTGACTGGGAGGACGAACAGGACAGCTGCACTCGTTTGTGCTGCAGTGGATCTGGCCTGAACCTAGTTTCCCTAAAGCAATATGTGCTGTGTCAAAATAACATTGTGCTGTGACAACCAAACAGGCAAACCTTCTAAAATAAACAACACAAAAGAAGCAACAAATTCAGAAACACAGGGTCGGATGCTTCTGCGGATGAAAACGGTGTAAAGTGGACAGTTCTGAATCAACTGTTAAGTTATGCTTGATTATCAACTTGTAACTGCAATGTCAACAGTGCTACTACTTTGTTTATATACTTGCGTGTTTGTGGGTGTGAGCTCATGCAAGTGATTTTTTTGTGGTTTAGTTTGCATAATTTATTTACTTGAATCTCAACCTTTATGTGTGTCCATTTCATTTTTAAGCAGTAGCATTTGGGTTTTTAAATAACTAACCACTACTGCAGTTAGTAAACGTCAGTCAAAGCCTCATCATTTGGTTTACCAATGTGAAAAGCACCATTAATAGACCCTGAATCATTACCTCCCTCAACCACTGTCCGAGTTGTGGAAACAACAACAAACAACAACAGTTGTGGAAACAACAACAAATACTGGCCAGTCTCAATCTGAACCAAGAAAACAAAGGGACAATGTTTGTGTACGATCCAGAGAATAGGGTTATGTTTACATGCTTGGGTTTCCTACCTTAACAATAAGGTAGGATTTATCTGCTTTTTCTGATGAAACTGAGTAAGGACATAGCATGGTGTTGAGGGCTTGAGAAGACTTTCATGTACACAGGTGTACAGACACACTCTGGAAAGGAAACAGGGAGGATTTCATTTAGTTTTTCCTTCTTTTTACTCAGGTATATCACCAAGCCTTTCATTTCTCATGATACAAAACCACAGTTTTCTTTCGTGTCGTGGCTCGGTAGGCCATTAACTGATGATTAAAGCACCAGAATCTCTAATCACTTATCAAACTGGACTGTCCTACCCTCAAGGCCCCAAAGCACTAAACCCCCCCAAAAACTTGCATAGTTCTGATTATGTAACAAATAGGGATGCACCGATATGGAAATTCTTGGCCGATACCGATACCGATGTTCAAAACAACAATATAGCCGATACCGATACCGATACCGATATTTGTTTATTTTGTTTTTGTTGTTATTCATTCACCCTTTTGTGCATCGGTGCATCCCTAGTAACAAATGTACACTGTATACAGAGAACTGCCAAGTTGCCATTTGCAGAGACAGAGAGGAAATGCTGTATGTCACAGATTGGCAGGACACCTGCAGAGAGTGTTGTGATTCATCTGCTAAGAGTGATTAATATTCTCCCTCTTGCCACATACAGTGCTGTTTGAGCTCTATAATTTGCAGCATCATGCTATGCCTGTTCTCTTTACCCTGGAAATGTCCTTCTGTGTCAAACTGCAATCAAATGACTTTAGAACTTCCATCTTGCCATCATGGAAGGAAACATTTCCCAGGTCAAATACTGGTAGCTTTTGAGTTCCTACAGTTTCTCCACAAACTCTGAATACATTTAGTTTGGTGATGAGCCAATGAAAAGTAATGATGGCTTTTATGGCTGGACATCGAAAGAAATCTCCCTAACTTCAGGAGTAAACCTATTGACAAGTTAACAATACCTTACCATCCTCAAAATACAGCCCCAAACATCTCAAGATAATCCTTAATGCTCTGCTAATTCTTTTTCCCCCCAATGCAGTGTTTCAGAGTGAGGCTAATTTTTTTTCTTGGAAATTCTCAATTTTCTGTAAAGCCAAGGAACTGACAGACACTTTCGATTTTGTTCTTAGCAAGGCATTGGATGATTTGACCCCACTGTCTATTTTATACATGTTTTTATGGGGTCATCATTTGTATAGATGTGTTGAAGACAAGGGCATTTTTTTTAAACTGCATGGTAAAAAAAAAATTGTAAACCATACAACCTATGACGTCTATTATGTGATGATATTTTTCCGTAGCACAAACTTGCATCACTATATACTGTTCTGGATGTGAGGGTTATTGGTTATTTACTACCTGGTATGCTGTACCTGTATTTCTACTGTACACTAAGAGAGTAAGAGTGCGTGTTGAAGGCGCCTACAGAAAATGAAGACGAGAATATCTTATTTCTGTCGGAATGCAGAGAAGTCAGTTCAGGGTCCTGTCCACCGAAGTAATGGATGAACCTTGGCTTGACCTCCTGCTGGGCCCTGAGTTACTTTACTAGGATGAAATCTGAGCATGCGACAAGGATGGACTTCATGAAGATAAAATAAAAATACATTAGAAAGAGACTGATGCCCCCCTCTCTGGAGTTCTGCATTTCTTTTTGGCATTTTTTTTTAACAAACCTTGTATTTGTTTGTTTTTTGAAGAAAATACCTGCATGACTAAAATACTGTTCTGAAAAAGACACTGTAGAAATAAATACATAGCCTTCTTGTCAAAAGTGGTAGAGGTCTTTTATTGTAGCATCGGTAGAGCCAAACATCTCTCCAGATTCTCCTCACAACTTTGAGAAACCACCAATTCCAGTTTTGCTACAGACTGTGGTAACTCTTTGTGCAATAGTCATCGTCTATGGAATTCAGTGGCTCACAAGGATCTCTCTACTCATGTCAAATAAAAGGACAGAAACATCATTGTCTTTCTTCAAACCATGACTCCAAGCAGTCCCTGTGGGACAAAAAAAAACAACAAACAAGAAGACAGTTTTAAGAGAAAGTCGTCATGGTGTACTGTGCTATTAGAAATGTTATGAAACCTCCTTGTCTCTCTGATGCATCCTCTTCATGTGCCGTTGTGTGGTGTGTGGAGGAGTAGTGTGTAGAGAAAAAAAAGTGTGTCCCTACAGACCTCTTGTCATATACTGCAGAGCCATCTAAAGGCAACCTGTCCTCCCCAATACTTTATTTCTTCCTTTCCTCTCATTAAAGATGAAATAAAGTAAACGGAAGCTTCTGTGTGCTTTTGTTTTGTCTCTTTGAAGTGCGAAGAATCCCAGGGAGGTGCAGGGGAGAGAGGGAGAGTGGGTAGGGTGTGTGTGTGTGTGTGTGAGGGGGGGGGGGGGGGTGATAAGGGAAACAAGCTAGCAGTCTGTTGGCAGTAAGAAAGGAAACTGAACCAGAGCACTGGAGATTACTGCCAGTTACATCACAGGACCAGCATGCTAAGTGGGCAAAGCTGCCTCTCAATGTGGCGCCATGATTACAATCAGACAGGACTCTGGTGGTGGCCACAGGAAAGTGCAATACACAGTTAAATGCAGTTTTCTGTACCTTATTTCATGCCTCACTGCTTACTTTCGTTATATTTTATGCCAACGCCCAAGCCAAACCAGATGACCCAAATGACTGCTGGAACTTAGTTGTGAGCTGTAATGTGGTGGGCTCTTACCTGTGACCAGAAGCCATCCTGCCTGATCGCCTCAACACACACAGAATGACCTATTATTATAGGAGACTGCTCAAAGGGCCTTTACACATATCAAAGCATAATGGTGTCCATAAAACCGAGAACTAGGGATTAAGTGAGGGGGTTGGGGTGAGTGGGACACCAGTGCTGATACTTGCTCATCTGAAAGGGCTAGATTGTCGCTACGATCTCTTGCTTTCAGACTGGGCTGGCTGGAGAAAAATACGCTTGCTGGAGTGGAAATGCTGGAGAGCAGTTATCTTGCCCCACATAGCCATTAACTCGTTACACACAGCTCACAGACTGACTGATATATTCACTATGGGCAGATCCACTGCTTTGCAGTCATGTTGCAGCCATCTCACAACTATGGTGTGTTGGGGGGGGGGGGGGGGGGGGGGGGGGGAGCAGGTGGCATGGCCCGGGTTGTTGAAGTGTTAGCAGCTCATGCTAAAATGCGCTAATTAGTCAGTGATAATGTTGCCTCTCCTAGCGAATGTAGACACCTCCGGGTTGTGGAAGGGCTGAGGTAGCACATCTTTTGGCCTGCATCGGTTTCCTCCTGTTTGTGTAAATGCTGTGTCAAACGAAAGGGGTAAGACAAAAATGTAGTCAGTTATTCAAATTAATTATTCAAAACCTTGACATTATAAACACAAATAAACACATAGTAGCCTAGCCTATGACATAGACCAGAGTTTAATGTGGGTTTTGTTAGGCCCTATGCCCCCTTGACCTCTGATTAAAACCTGATGGCCTGTAGGCTATGTTTCAGCTGGGATGTTATACAAATGTTACAGATACGAAGTAGGATAGGTTCCTGTAAAAGGTCACTTAAATAGCTTCCTTTTTTTATTGATATTTTACACACATCGTTTCCAAACAAGGAAAATACCACTGTGGGTGCAGGTATCCTGGCAACTGCAGAGAAGCTGGAACAGACAGAAGAAGAGCATGATAATAAATTCCATACTGGAGTTTAACATAACCAACAATGGTTCAGGTTAGCTTTGACTACACTACAGAGAGTGGGGTGTTTGTGTTGCCTTGCCACCAGCGATTTTAAAATCATTCAAGCTCGGGCATGTGTCTCACTGGCTTCCTCCTTTGGTCCAGAGTCTAATTTATATTGTCAGGATTGTGGTGTAGTAATGGGAATAGTAGCTCTTGAAGGGAGCCAGATCTTATGGCTCCGTTCCTTTCCTTTCCAAAGCCGACAGAGGTTACTTTCACTCTTAGACAGATATAATTAATGCCAGGGTACAGCCCATTCCTTGTCTTAGTGTTAGCAAGGAGGACATATTAGAAGACAATAGTCTTCTAGTCTTCCTATAGCTCATCTTTGCTAATACTGCATCCAACCACACTGACTGACAACTCTCACTCCAACCATATTTCCTGCTTTTTATTCATGTTCTCTCTCTCTCTCTCGCACGATGAGCTTGGGCCAACTTTTAATGGTGTGTTTACAAACAGCAACCCTACTGATTCTGCCTTTCAGGAACCCATTATGACAATGTCTTCCACTTGTGACTGGCTGGTTCTCACTGTTCATGTAAAGGGGAGTGGAGTGGAATTAGGGCAGGTAGTGAAATTTGGGCACAGGGATAAAAAGAAAGACCCCTCAAATACAAAAAAAAAAACACAATGAAAAAAATTATCGGATCATTCGCGAACGTAACATGACTATTGTGATGTACAGCAATGAGGGAGCCAAACGGTGTAGTCTACTAATTCAGCTTTTTCTCCAAGGACAAGTTTCAGGAATTGGTATCGGTGTGGTGAGAGTAGCCTGTGAGTCTGATTAAATCTTAAAGGGCAGGATCTTCTGGAGCTGAGTTGCATACAAAATAAGGGTGAATATGCAAGAATACTTAACTTTTTATGAAAAGAGCTAAATACTTCAAAGCAGTTTGAAATTTGTATCAAGGACTTCTCAGTATTTTTTCAGTCTATCTCAGACTTAACAAAAGGTAGATTGAAAAGATTATGGTGTTCATATTATGACGGATGATAGCTGATATCTGACTTCTGTCTGTATTTATACTTCTTTGCTGAGGTTGGCAAGCTGCTATAGGTAGAAAACATTTTGAGGGACAAAACTGCAGGAAGTCCTGTCTCCATCACTGACATTGCCTTCTATCCTCTGTGACTACTGAGGCTTACTGATCATGTTAGAGATGCCTTTGGAGGACTTGAAGAGACTTTGAGAGAGAGCGTTGCTGTTGTGATAGTGATCAATTAAGCCCAAAGCCACATTTCTGTGAACCTGAGCAGAGCAAAAGTAGGCGCACACACACATCTATGGAGAACTGAAGAGACAGAAATGGAGAATGTTGTGCTACTTGCAGGCATCAATTATATAAGAGAACCACCTTGCAACAAACCCCCCCCCTGTTAACATTCAAGACAAACAGCGGAGCTGACTCATTGCACCGTGCAAAAAAAGCACAGATAGGTCGTCAAAGGGAGAGCGCAGAGAGTCGCTCGCTTGAAAATGCTATGCACTGATCCCAGAGCCTCGAGCTGCTCCCGTCTCCACCAGCCACGAGATTCTTCGCTGCCGCACGAAAGCTACTCGCCCTGCAACAGCCCTAATTGAAGCTTAACAGGCACACACAGCCACGAGGCTGCTGAGAACTCAAGCACACAACATGCCATTAGGGGCGGTCCTGCAGTGCAGAGTATTCATGGATGATGCCATGCATTTGTAAATGTCAGACATAGAACTGAATATTCAATGCATTTACAGCACAGACATCTTAGGTCTTCTTTCCTAAACCTAAGATTTGCAGTCAAGATGCAAAGGTCCCTAGCAGCTGTAATTCTGGCAGTTTCTAAAGTGTTCATGAAACGATTAATAGACCGCAGCATAAATTGGGGTGACTAAAATGTATCTCCTAGATAGATTATGCAAAGGCTACATTTGGGTGGGCATGACTCTCCCAAACAATACATTAATCATGCAGAGTGAATTATTTCTTTTGGAGTGTTAATATGGTAAACATTAACCAATTTAAAAGAGGAATCATTATGATGAAAAATATGCTATGAGTGATTGCTTCACTGAGGATGTGTTTTTATCTCCAAGAGAACACATGGAACTGACTTATGTAGCAACTTTCCATAAGGTCTGTTAAAGGCTATACTGAAAAACAAAACAAGATCACATGAATGATTCAATGCACCGGTTCATATCGATTGCAATATTAACAAACACAACAACATGCAAAAAATAACTTGCTTGCATAAAAGACACAGGAAGATCCTGAATATGGATGTATGGACCACATGCCATGCCATTTCCAACAGTCAGACAGAAAGAGGGAGATGCTGGGAGATAGGAGAAGAGTACAAACAGTAGAGGTCAGAGCGACAATCGCTATGCAGTTGCACTCAGCTAGAGATTTTTTCCCCCCTTCTCTTTCCGTGCTGAATAAAGCATGAAAATCCCTACAGGCATCTCAGCACTGCATAAACACTTGGAGGTCGGGCAGAGTGCTTATGAGTCATAAACCAAAAAGAAATGGCCTGGGGGGGATTAAAGCACAATAAAGATATTTGGGTGGTGGAAAGGACTACTACCTCAGGGGAAAGGTTTTGGATCACACTAAAATATGATGGCAGGGACACCACACGTACAGTGCCACTTGAAAGAATGGGAACCCCTTGAGCAGTTAAGAGTTTTCTGTTGTTTTAGCATGATTTTTCATTTTTGTCACCACCAATTTTCATAGATGAAATGTCAGGTTTATGTTTATCAATTTGTTTGGAGGGAATTGTGTGAGTAGCCAAAAAACTACAATTATTGGAATTAGTGTACGTGCAAAAGTAAGTGAACCCCTAGCTGCATTGGTGAAGTCAAGTAGGTAACAGTGCCAAGGTGTACCCACACAGATCAACAATGCCGAGAGGAAAGGAGATATCCGAGGACATCAGGATGAAGGTACTGACAGCACATCAGTCTTGGGAAAGCTATAAGACCATTTTCAAATAGTTCCAGCTCCATCCATCCACTGTACGACAAATCATTTACAAATGGAGGGCATACAACATGACCGCATCTCTGACTTGAAGTGGATACCCATCAACAGTGTTGTACCTGAACGCGTTCATTGAACGAAAGTTCATGAACTCGTTCATAATTTTGGTGAACGTGAACTTAACGTTCTGTATTATTGCCTGATGAACGATACTGTGAACGCGTTCATTCTGGTGTCTGTGAACGGCACGTTCACTCTTTTAAATTTAGTTCAATAAAGTGCCAGATTTCTAGAGACTTCCAGGCGAAAAACACACATTTAACAGTCATTTAACAGTTTTCAAATCGCTGCGTGTGCTTTATTTTACTGTCAAAGCCTGGCAAGTGTGAGAGCGACAAAGTTGCATAGAGGCCGAAAGCGGTATTGCAGACATATAGAGCTTTAGATATTTTTTTTAGCTCGCAACATATTGAAAAAAATAACTGAACTAGTTCATTTTTTGGAGCTGTGAACTTAGTTCAAATTTTTGAATTATGAACTATGAACTGAACTAGTTCATTTTAAAATGTGTGAACTATGAACTGAACTAGTTCATGTAGAAAGTGAACTTTCCCAACACTGCCCATCTAGTCCATTACCTAGAAGCACCAGAAGAATAAATTAGGTAAAAGCCCTCCATTTGTAAATGATTTGTCGTACAGTAGTTTGGTTGGTTTCCTCTCTCTTTTAATTTGTGTTGCCAAACCCTTTTCCTAAGGATGTCTCATTTGATTGGTTTGCCTAATTGACTAATTAAGCACCCAAATATGTTTCACCGAATCTGTTACCTACTTGACTTCACCAACGCAGCTGGGGGTTCACTTACTTTTGCACATACACTAATTCCATGTTTCATGTAGTTTTTTGGCTACTCACACAATTCCCTCCAAATAAGTACATGCAATTGATAAACATAAACCTGACATTTCATCTATGGAAAATTGGTGATGAAAAAAATTAAAAATCATGCTACAACAACAGAAAACTCTTAACTGCTTAAGAGGTTCACAAACGTTCAAGTGGCGCTGTATATCCGGACTGCATTGAGAATCAGAAATGCGTAAATACCAACAGTGATTTAGCAAGCTTGTAGAGAAAAAAAAACTGAAACAGCATGCTGAGAAGCTAACGGAACAGCATCTGGGGATCTCTCTTTCACAGAGCATGTCTCCTCCATAGCCATTACTCCCCAGAAGGGAGGGCTGTTTTAGCGCCCCCGTTCAAGCAGTACCATCCTGGCACCTTCTGCTCCCCTCCTCCCCCCACAGCCCTCCAACCCGATGGCTTATGGAAGAGGGAACATAAAGCACTGTACCAAGGCCTTTCAGATACTTCACACCAAACACCCCCCTCCCATTTACCCAAGTTATCAGCCATGAAGCACACCACTAACAGTAATGTAGTAAAAGAATTTATTGAAACCCAACTAATCGGCAAAGCACAAGGAAAATGGTGAAATTGTAAATTGTGGTCCTTGTGTTTTTAATCTTAGGGCAAATACAATAGATGTTTTTGGCTTCGGCCCAGGTGCCAATACAGCATGTCAGTATTGAGGTGAGCAGCACACGGAATGCGAAACATCACTCAACGGTTCCGTAGGACAATTCTCCAAAGATCCCTCGCACACTGATTCTCAATTAATAAATAAGCATGTTAAAAGAATTGCAGGTAAGAAATAAATATATTCATGTAAGTGACAGGGGTCTGGGTCCCATGTAGTGACCAAGGTCATTCTACTCAAACAAAAGTTCATTTTTTTTTGAAAAACACAAAATAAATTACAAATAAAAAGTTGGACCTCAAGCACAAAATCAATTTAAAATTTCATTCAATGAACATTCTGTCTATATGTTCAACAACC
The DNA here is from genome assembly GCF_963457725.1 of Sprattus sprattus. Classification (NCBI taxonomy): domain Eukaryota; kingdom Metazoa; phylum Chordata; class Actinopteri; order Clupeiformes; family Clupeidae; genus Sprattus; species Sprattus sprattus. Next base: position 20,577,385 of record NC_137916.1, read on the forward strand.
ATAAGGTCTGCGTACCAACTTATCAATGCCATTATTGGACACCACTTAGCCAACTAGCCATAAACCAGGAAGGAAGGGGGGAAAAGGTAATTATGAAAAATGTAAACCTATTAAAAAAAAAAAAAGATTTAAAAAAATCATAACATTAATGAATGTAAACATTTGTGAAGGACCCATTTCCGACTGAGAGCCATCCCTGCAGGTTGCGTGCAGCTCTGAAGGCACAGGGTGAGGGGGCCCACGAGGTCCACCAGGTCCACAGCAGCAGGGTCACCTGTAGTGGAGATACAGTGAGTGCAATTACCCAACTGTGCTGTTCAAATGTCAACTTCAGATCACCTCAAATGCTACTGATGTAAATTACGTGACATTTGATAGAAATTATAGAAGTAATGTCAAACTGTCTTCCCCACAAAATTAAACTATGGCAGCGGTGACACCTATCTGCGGGTACCGAGGCAAGATTTTTTTTTTTGCCTGCCTTCTCATTTTATAAAAAGAAGTTCAAAATGCCAATTTTGCAAATTCCCAATGTCACTCTGATGAGAAGTTAACCGAGATGCCGACATTCAGTGAAACTCGTTATTTATGAACACTGCTTCTCAAGATACTAATATTTCATTAGCACTGTTGTTTTAAATGTAAAAATGGTAGTACAAATATGTCCGACTGTTTCAAAAGGATTAGTTAAAAGGGGAAAAGAAAATGGGCTTTCCAGCCACCAGTGCAGAAATAAGCACACCCACACACCTTCTCTGGCACACGGTTTCCTATTGCTCATCATCTGGTGAGAGGTCGGGATGACTTGTTCTGGGAAGGAAGATTAACATTGGCTCACATTTCATTATCTCTGCTTGTCAAAGATACATTTTTAATATAAAAGCCAGTTAAAACAAGAGAGAGTTCCTGCTGACATCCTGAAATACACATGAGTCCAATTACTTTGGAATCATCTACATCATTCAACCAACCGGGGCTTTGTTTCCCAACAACCTTATTATACCACCTCCATCAGTAAATTACCCAGGAAATACCATTTTGAACACTCTCTCTCTCTCTCTCTCTCTCTCTCTCTCAGTCCCTGTTATGGTATAATAATGCTTCTGGGAAACAAAAGCCTTACCTTTAACCTTAAAGGTACATCAAAGTGTAAGCATACCCCAGCTCTGAGCCTAATCAACTGGATCATTGGGACGCTAAGAAAAGAGGGCAAGGGGCAGAGAGTTTATGTATTTCATGATGTAGATGTGTACCAATCGGTCCAATGTAGGTCAGCCTTGGCCTTGGGTGTCTTTAAACAGTAGATGGTGTTTTGATTTTCAACCCAATTTTTATCAAAATGATAATTGTGTCAATATTAAAACCAGCATTGATGCGTTTCATCATATTACTGTCATATTGTTTAGTTTACACCTAAAAATAAACAGAGTTCAGTTATTTCTATTGTAAGCATGATAGTTTCTTGGTTTCAGGCCTTTTAAATGGATTCGTTTATGTTCCCAGGCTCTCTAAAAAAGAGCAATTGTATAGGAGCATTTCCATTTTCAAAATAGCACCTTTAACAATTACGGGGTGGGTCTAGGTGTTAGTTTTGGGGTATAAGTGAAACTCGTGACCACGCTCTGAAACAGGCTGTCGGCAGACCACAGATCTTGTGTATATGTCAAAAACTACTACCTTGTGCTTAGGACATCTCATGGAAAAGTTGTCCTCACTCAGTAGACAGTCTAAAAAAAAAGAAATTAAATAGGTGGATTAAGTAACGTTTCTCTCTCACTCTCTCACACACACACACACACACACACACACACACACAGAGAAAAACACACCCAACACACACACTTAGACAGACAAACAGACACAAACACACCAGACCGTCCAGGAGCAAGCAGGTGAGAGTGAGAGCAGGCTGACCAACTCCTCTGACACACTTGCAGAGTGAGACCCATGACATGGCTGCTCGATCTTTGATTAGACCAGCCGCAGCGGAGGCTCACACAGCTAAATAATAAGCCAGTTCGCTGTGACCCGTCTTTGGGATTTACGTAAATGCTGACCCGATTTGCCAGTTTTTTTGGCCCAAAAGGAGAGGCCGTGTCATGTCAGTCAGCATACAATCTTGATGACGCCTGATGTTTGCTGTGAAACCATATCTTTTCTGGTGTCCATGAAAGAGCTAAAACACTGTGCTTCTGCATATAATACAGAGACAAACCCGAGGTTGCCAACATAAACCACAACAGTGTCTTCAGTAATCTTATCTCATGGAGATTATATTAAAATGTCTGTAGATTACATTTAAAAACTTCTTTAAAAAAAAAAGGCAGAGCTCAAAGTAATGGTTTAGACTTCAAACAACACATCAACATTTCGACGAGTTGTCTCCAATGTGTGTACTGTTGTCAAAAGCATGCTTGGCTCAGTGAGACTTTAACCAAATGAATTGTGGTCACTTTGACAGGCCACACTCACCTGACTGCAGGGCACAGGGATAGTGGTACTTATTGCAGCATCCCTTAAAGAAACAGCCCAGTGTGGCTCCCACCCTCTGGCAGCAGGAACAAACCTGCAGAAAAGAAATTCCAATCACCTTCCATCAGAACACCTGCTAGAATAAAAGACGCTGGCCTTTAAATACATGCATACTAAGTGTAAGTAGGCATCAAGAAAATATGGATGTTTCTGAATGAATGGAAATATCATTAATAAACTGTTTTACAGGGCACCACCACATAGGTGTCCTGTTTCTGTTCTGAGTTTTAACTCACAGTTTCCTCTGTGAGCCTGAGGACCTCCTCCAGTCCATGCAGCCTCCCTTTGATCAGGAAGACACCTGCAGACCAGATGCTGCAATCCTCATGGACCCAGTGCTCGCCCGAGTCCCGGTCCACCATCAACCTGGGTGAAGCATCGGAGCAGGTGTCTGTGGTCCAGTCCCTGCGAGGCCTCTTGCTGGGATTCCCTGGGGAGTTTTCCAAGTAACCCTGACTGGTTATGGTACTCTCTGCGTTTTCAATCTCCCTTGGGTCCCTCTGGTCCATCGGGCTCCTCAGGGCCTGCTTTGAGGCCCGGTTACATTCGGAGGGGAGGTATGGTCCGTGCAAGTCCCCCAGGCCCATGCTGTTGGCAGGCCAGCCGCACAGGCAGCAGGTCTGCATGGGCCTCCCCCTGCTGTCAGCGCTCAAGCGGCCCAGGCGAAGGCAGGAGGTACTGGGGACGACCCCCGAGGTCTGCGTGGGCCTCAGCGGAGGAGCCGAGCGCTTGTGCCTCCTCTTCTGCATCACCTCGTCCTCCTCCTGACAGTTGACCACGGTGCAGGCAGAAGACTCCCTGAGCTCCATGTGCACGTAGGGGCAGAAGCTGCTGTCTGCCCGGCTGTCCCTCTTCTCCTCCTTCTGGCTCTGGCTAGCGTACTTCAGCTTGATTTCTGGCTCCTGAGGTGCGAACATGGAGGAGGCAGAGGACGGGCCCTGGCGGTGCTTCTTCCGTCTGCGCTTGGCAGGAGGGATGGCACCGGACGGGGCTTTGCCAGGCGTGGCCTTGGACTGCTTCGCAAGGCTTTCAATCTTCTGCTGCTGTTTTGGTGTCGATTGTGCATTCGCTTCCGTTGGTCTATGATGGTTTCCAGTTCTCCCGTCAGAGGATGCATTGCTCAATGTGGGTTTTGGGGACTGTGCAGCAACAGCACCTGAGGTAGAGTGTTCATTTGTCCGAACGTACACTGCATCATCTCCACATTCTCCTGAAGAAGCGGTGGTATTTGTGTTTGTGTGGCTAGCAAGAAACTGTCCACTTTCATGGCTGTCGGCACATGCTGATAGCAGTTGGCTCGTGGATATTTGAGGATTTTGGGTGTTTTTGTTACAGTTGGACACAGGCACCTCTATGACATCACTGTCATCACTGTCGAGGCATACAGGGGAGGAGGAATGTCTGACCTCAGTAATGTGCTTAGCCATGACCTTTTCATGATTTGGGTTGACCTTATGACCCTGCAAAGTGATGGCTCGATATGAGACATTATGCAATGGCAGCTTAGGTGGAGTACCAATACTACTTTCAACAGCAGTCTTATAGCTCTTAGATGGTGATATAGTTTTGGACACACAGGGTGTTGAAGAATTAGTCTGATGACTCTTATGTCCAATGAGGCCCATAGCTTTTTTCCCATCTGCCTTTGGGATTGGCACATGGCTGTTAAGTCCATTTTGATGATCCACTCTCTGAGGTCTACTTGAGGGGTGCTGCACTTCCTGACGACTATTAACACAATTCAGACCACCTCCATTTCCTTTCTTAGATAATTCTGCCTTGCAGTTGTAAACTGCAGAGGGAAAATGAGAAGCAGGCATGTGTCTGTTGAACCTGCTTTGGGAGCCCAAACGAGGGTTTGCATTACATGACGTCCTAAGAGCAGGTTTAGCATAAACATCCTGTGGTGAAATCTCCGGACAAGGCTGGGAAATATGATGTTCTGCTCTGACACCTGAAAACCCCATTGGACTTGGGTCAGCTGTGCCAAGATCACACCAAGTTTCAGTGGAACTTGAACTAATGTGACTTTTTTTGCAAGTCATTGAAAGGTCCAAAGCATCTTGCAGATGCCTCACTTTAGACTGGTTCAGAGGTTCCATAACTGTAACACAACATGTGGAATGCATACATATTAATTCATTTATATGATAAATTGTTGTTTCCATTCACAGACGTCAACATCACTTTGAGAACGGGGATAACAACGCAACATGAAGAACCATGGCATCACGAGACTGGTAACGTTAACATATCATCGTTCTCCCCAAAGACGTTACTGACAAAACACACAGTGTGTCGCTAGCGAGACCACGGATCCCGAGTGTGAACTTTAACGTACACTGCCATGCGTCTGTGGTGTGACCCACAGACACTATAAAATAGGGTCAAAAGTCAGACCCATGAGCAGTGCACAGGGCAGTCGAGAGACACATTTGCAGTGAAGACCGGCATCTTAGCTGAACACATTAAAATTGCAAAAATGCAAGCAAGTGGAGTTGATGCTGGCCTAATAACTTTAGAGTAACGTTACGCGTTGTTTCTATTACGTCTGGTTTAAAATAACGTTAATTGAGATTGTAAAAAGTATGTAAATCTATGTTTTTATAAGATAGGAATAGAACGACTGCTAGGCGCTAGCCACACTAACTGGCGATAGAAAAAAAAATATATAAGTTAAGCTAATACCTAGCCACGCTAGCTGGCAGGCTGAATTGATAACAAAAGAAGCAACACTGTTAGCTTGTGCGCTAGCAGGTTAGCCTGCTAGCTTGCAAGCTAGCCTAATTTACATCTCATTGACGTTATCTGTGGCACTTACCAACAAACGATACCTCACACCTCACAGAAGGAAATATCCTGAGAGAACATCATGACGCTGAAGGCACAATTAGCTAGTAAAACATTCACAGTACAAAATTAAGCTCATATACATTAGTCCACGAGCTACACTTCCACCCGGTTCCTCAGTTCTAGTCAGCTGGTAGCCGTGGCTGCCACACTGTGAGGCATCATGGGAGAGCTAGTCATGATGAAGGCTGGATGAAAGGAGGAAGACCGTTTAAGCAGGTTCGCTCTTAGACCAATAACAATAATAGTAATAATAATACTAATATTAACACTGAAACAATACGTTCCAATGTGAACTTACATGGACATGTTTGTGTTCAAGAGACACCACAACTCACAGTTAAACATTTTTTTTATTACAAGACAATTATATTACAAACATTTCTATATGCATTTTTTAGGCCAAAACATTCAGATGTATGTGGTAATTAAACTTTTTAACAGGGATGTGTCCACTTCCTACTTTCACAATGAAAGGGCATGAAAACGTCCTAACAAAGAAATGTAGTCCACTAGTTGTGATCTCAGAGAAACATTGAAAAAAACTTTTCATGAAAAATATTTTCTATCATATGTATTACCATATACATTATATACAGTCCTCAAACTATTTCTGAATTGAGATGGTACTAACTGTACACTGTAGTATAACCTCTATACACCTGAGGTAAACCCATAACGAAACACAACGCATTTAAAAGTTGGTGTCAACACTTGTTGCTCTTGAAATCTATTAGCAAATCAGCACCTCATTCAAATTCTGACAAGATAAGACAAAGGAGACACCTTATTTAAAAATAAGATATGAGTCAGTGGTTCTCTGGTGGACGCCCAGGTTCCATTCATTTTTCAAACAACCTCATTGTCATGCGTACTGCTGCCACAAGGTCATCTAAAATTCATGTGCAGCTCTTGGAAGAGACCACAGTTTCATAAAAGTACTTAATGTAAAGTGCTGAACATTTGGTGAGGAGTCCCAATCAGTGAGATATCTCTCCATCTCTCCCTCTCTGTACCTGGGGCAAAAAAATCTTCAGTCATTACCACCCATATCCAAGTGCTCCTCCACTGAAGAGGCTCCCATAGCCTTGTACATTAGTTGCAGATGCTCCCTTAGCTCGTCAATGT
>NC_137916.1:20588894-20658894 GCF_963457725.1 Sprattus sprattus
CTGTGTGAAAAGAGAAAACGTCAGTGATTTAATTGCACTATATAAAAGATTCAGTATCTGACTGAAGTGATACTAGCATTTATTATCATTAATAATGCTATAATTCAGTCTTGCGTAATTTATTGTATGATAATATTGTGGGATGTATTACATCACACTGTATGAAATCCCTCATATCATAGTCCTTCTAAAGCAAACTGACCTGGAAGTCCCAAGTAGAGCTCATCTGTTGGTCCAGCATTGTGTTTAGCTCCTCTCTGTGATAAGAAGACCCAGCCAGCTGAGCAGTCAGCTCCTCCACCTGACACCCAAAACTCACAATTATACACTAGACTCCCCCTAAAGGACCTGTGTGGTCTTTTGTGTGACTGTAGGTCTGAAAAGAACTAACTCACTGAGCAATCTGTTTCACAAGTTACAATGATGGGCTCTCCACACACAATACCTGCTTTGTTCCAAAATCAAATAACATTGTACAAGTCTGACCCAAGGTCAAGGACGAGGGCTGGGAGAAGGAGCAATAATGCAGGGCAGACTCACTCTTCTCTTGTAGTTATGCAACAGTCTCTCCAGCTGGCCCATGTCCTTGACCTGGGGGTCTGGGTAGAGCGGCACCCTCCTCTCCTCCCTTATGGCTGCCTCCTCCACCTTCTGCCAGCGCTCCTCGATCTCCTGCGCCCTCTGCTGCTGCTCCAGGGAGCTCTGGTGGGTACATAACATGCCCGTGCCACCCTGGACGTCCTCCTGGCACCCAGGATCAAAAACAGAGCCCATGACGCTCTCGTAGCCTTTCCTACGCTCCTCACGCCTCCTGCGCCGCCTCTCCACTGTCCACACCTCCACCGGCATCTCCTTTTGCTCCTGCTTGTTGCCTTTGGGGAATGATGCACGCTTGGGGAGACGGTGTGCGGCTCCACCGCAGGGCTTGGTGTGGCCTCCCTCACGTCTCCATTGGCCGCTACGACTCTTCACTGCGTGGCGCATCTTCACTGACACCTCGGGGGAAAGCGATTCCCGGGTCAGGTCTGGCTCGGCCAGAGCTCCCGCCGAAGAACCAAAGGGGCAAAGGTCATCGGAGAGACTGACAAACACACAGACAGGAAGTTGATGAGTGTAAACGAGTCGGTAAGCTTTCCCACCACAAACTGTAAGTCTATGTATATGAAATTGTGACACTCAGCATTTCCGGCCTTGATCTATGGTCATGACTTACTTTGTGACGTCCCGTGGGTTTGAGGGCCGCACGTTTTTGGCCAGTGCTTGGATCCAGTTCCGGCGTATGCCTGCGGTCATGGCTGCCAACGTGTGCACCAGTGTCTGTGTCTGCACGTGTTACACATGTGAGTATACAAAGGGGGCCTGACAGATGATGATGACTGACAAACCTGGAGGATATTGGCTAATGACATACAATGCTGCTCATTTCACAGACACACAGACAGTGACCGGTTCCTTACATGAATCTGAAAGCCGTAGTTCCTCTGGATTTGGTGCTCAGTGACTTGATGGCAGGTGGTGAGGTCTATCTCTCCCACGAGTTCCGACACCTAGGGAGGATTAGGAAACAAAAAGCAACAAGTTTGTGGAAAGGGGGAAAAAAACAATATAGTATGTCATAACATCGCACTTAGAGTAGTTACATTCCTGCACTTTTTCTTATTTCTTATGTAAAATTGTATTTATTGTTACACTAGGCCTCTATTGCTTGTATCTTTTCTTGTTCTCTCCTTTGTACGTAGCTTTGGATAGAAGCGTCTGCTAAATGACTAAATGTAAATGTAAACATCAACAGAGACAGAGACAGTGAGAGTCAGGCTGTGTTTAAGCTCTTAAACAGAACAGATGGTTATGAATGGCCACCCGTTAGTTTCACATGAGCTGTGAGCTTACCTCCTCAGCTACGGAGTCCTTGTAGTAGCGCAGTTTGTGAGTGGACAGAACAAACCAGTTCTTTTTCCACTAGAGGGAACCAAATTGAGTAAGACACATGGGAGAACTGTTTCCACATACATTTGTAGAGTGTAAACTGAAGCTCAAACAAGTTCTGAACAACAATGTTACCAAAATGGCTTAGATTCTGTTAAATTAGGAAGGCTAAAACAAACAGTTACACATTTTAAAACCTCAGAATGTTAATTAAGTTAATTAGATGCACACAGAGGAATTGTGGCTTGACGTAGCTCAATACACACATGGGTCTTTATGTGACTAACACCACAAGTGCCCCATTAGAGATTACCCACGACCCTTCATCTGGAAAGCTGTAGCACATAATAAACAACACACATAATTATGACATCCCCCGGGCTAATTGCTCTCTCCGTTTTCAAAGGCTTTAGTGTTAATGCTGATCAAACCTCAAGGCATTTCAATTACTGTACAAATTAAAGAGAGGAAGTGTAACCCAGAAAGCACTGGCTTGCTTTTTTTGCTTTAATCATAAGCAGATAATGTGGACGGACAGACACTTTATCTGCTCATTTGTGAAGCACTTTGAATTACCACTGTGTTTAATTTGTTCTGTATAAATAAACCCGCCTTGCCTAAATAACAGTCCATAAGATCACTGTTCACTGTCTGTATGCCCTATAGGTTGAATGTGTTTTCCAGTGATGCCCTTAAAGATGACACGCAGGGAAGAAAACATGCCTTCGAAATGAGAAATATTTACACCTCAAGTTAGAACTTGCAGTGTGAGGGGAACCATATAAGTAGCGTAATCTGTCATGGATGAAAAGACATGCCATTCTTTCTAAAACACCATTCTTCACACTCTGAATGGCCCAGAGTCACGGCGGAAAAGTGCACGCCTTTGAGCACAAAATCCTTCAAAGCCCACCCTTACCACAGCTGTTCTCACTAACCCCTGGCCCTCAGCGCTCATGAGGGGAGAATGCAGGAAAGAAGAAGGTGGTCAATCTGCTTACCTGATTCTGCTCTTCCAAATTCATGAGCCAGCCTTTCTTAAAGTTCAGGAGATCTGGCTGCACATATATAGGAGAGAAGACGTAGTATGATTAAAAAGAACTGGCATTTGAACTTAACATGTGTCTTTAGGTTTTAGACTAGACACATTTCTTAATATAGAAGAACCACCACAACAAGTTCTTATAATATACATTGGACAATTTTCAAGACTTTTCCCCGAAAGAAACATTCTTCAATATCTGAGTATTCTCTGTTTATAACAGTTCCCAGTAATACCCTAACTCAGTGGTCCCCAACCACCGGGCCGCGGCCCGGTACCGGTCCATGAGGCATTTGTTACCGGGCCGCACAGAAAGAATAAATAATTTATATAATTTCCGCTATATTCATTGCATTCATTCCGCTCATTCATTATTAGCGTCTGAGAGGTGTTTTATTTTGAAAAATGACCGGATTTTCTAGGACGTATCATTCGCCTGTGCCTCTTGTCACGTCAAGACGCTTAGTCTCAAGTGATACGTCACTCAAAAAGAATCCCACAAACTAGCGAAAATGAGTACAAAACTAAAATCTTTGGAGAGCTTATTTGAAAAGACCCACTAAGGAGCCTACGGCCACCAAAACATAAAGCTTCTTTTAACAGACAATCTAGGAGTCATACTTAAAATACGGGTTTATCGCAACAGGTGATTCTCAAGCAACAAGTCTGCTCTGTATAATATTTGGCGACAAGTTAGCAAATAAGCCAATGAAGCCTTCAAAACTGCTTCGGCACAGGGAGACCAAGAACTGATTCAGCGTTATGGTGAGTTGTATTTTTCATGCACTTAACATTCGTAATACAATGGTGTTGGGCGCAAGTTAACGGCACTTCACGTTAATGTTAGCTTTTATAGACTCCATTCTATCAAACTCGCGCTTGCCTCACGGGTGCAATTGATTGATTCACATCAATATGAATGGATGACATGATTTACAAGTGGTGAAAAATTACACCTTGAAGCCGGTCCGTGAAAAAAATTGCCTCATTAAACCGGTCCGTGGTGCAAAAAAGTTGGGGACCCCTGCCCTAACTGATGTGGATGGTAATCATGTGTTTGTGAAATCAGGGCAGATTAACCTGAGCTGAAAGGTTGAATGTCCACTCACCGTCATGACAGACTCCGATGTCCTGTGGTCAGGTGACATCCCCCTTCTCTCAGGTGAAGGGGGCGCATCAGAACCTTTCTGTCAGGAACAGAAACGTGCCAAATTACCATTAGTGCCACAAATAAGAACAATCAGAATGATTTAACAGCTGAGACCTGTGAAGGCCAGAATTCAAAGCATCTCTCAAACATTCCTGTTGCTGTGGCTCGCAGGCTAAGTTTTGTCCTGTCCAGGACTGTTTGACTGTCTGTGAGCCTCTGGAGTGCTGAGAGGGAGCGAGCCTCTGCTGTCTAACCTGGCAGACGGCTGGGCTCTGAGGAAATGGAGCCCGGAGGCAGCGGATGTGAGTTTGGTTCAGACAGTATGGTCTCTGGGCCTCACAACAGGACACACCAGATTAGGATTTTCAGACAAAAATTTTAAAAGATTTTCACATTTGTGTGTGTTTGAGTGTGTGTGTGCGCGCGCGCGCGCGTGTGTGTGTGTGTGTGTGTGTGTGTGTGTTTGATACAAATGACAGTAGCGCTGTTCAGTAGGTGTCTAGTGGCTGAACATCATTTGGAGCAGAGGTTTTTTAAAGTCCACCACAGGGGGATGGAAGACCACTCTGGCTGCATGAGAAAGTCCCTTAGCCCATCCAGGCTTCATTTATTTATAAAGCTGCATGCCCCAACTCAGCACTCCTGACGTCATGGAGGAAAATTCTGACAGAGGAGTGGGCTAGCCTTTGCCTCCTATAACAAGAAGATTCTATTTCAGATGCTGGATTTCCCCCTGGGGAGGGCACTCTCACCCTGGAGGGGGGTGGGGGGGGGCGGGGGAATGGGATGGGAGGAAATGGGATTCTCAGAGGAATCTGCTCAGCAGGACAGAGCAAGGACTCTGGGGTCTCACCCCTGACCCCTCCCTCTTTGAAAGGGAGAAATAAATAAAATAAACAGGATGGATATCAACAAATAAAACATCAACTAACCAGGAAGAGGTCAGAGAGACTAGACTGACAGGACAGAGTTCATAATTATGTCCAAGCTCCTATTTGAAATGTGTCACACACAAGGCGGTGACAAAACATGATATCACAAAGGCTGTGACCTCCAGATAGCCAATGATTTATGTGGCGTATAAGGAGAAACACCGTCATTTGTCAATGCCTTGTCAAACAATAGCACTGTTTACAATAATTACAGTATTCAGAAACAGGATACACAGCCAGCCTTCAGGCAGTTAAAGAACCAGTTTTGTTCGAGAGTGTCTTCAACAAACACACACACTTGGGCAAACACACATACTTAGTCACTCACTCATTCTCTCAATCCAGACACACACACGTGGCGAGCGCAAGCCTCAACAGCTTCACTCTAGTGCTGAATGACATTCACGCCATCCGTGCCCAGGCACTCTTCACCTGCGCACTTGTCTGACTCCAGACCTGCTCTCTCGAAGTCTGCGCTAGCAGCGGCAGCGGCGCTCACTGTTCTTCAATCAGGCCAGAGCCGCCCTCCACGTCTTAGGTGACGTTGATGCTTACACCTGGTCCCATGACTAAGGCTGAAATGCACGCCATGTAGGGGCCCTAACGAAACCAGCTGTGCGATTTTCTCACAAGATCATGGCTGACTCACTATGAGCCCAGAGATCATGACATCAGGGATTGCATCAATAACAAAGACAGACGCTGTTGTTGTGTTGTTTCATGTTGTCTGAGCCATCTGTTATGACACACTTTTTCCATTTTTTCCTGGACCCCAAAAAAACCCCACAGTTTCCGTCAAAAAGTCCTTGGAGACTATATGAAGCTGGTCAGTTTATATAGACATCTTCTGGTTGTGATTCTATCTTTTTAGTTTATATGTCAATGGGGCCTAATGTATAAGGGACATTATTATTTAAGGAATTAGTTTATGTGTCCAGTGTTTGAGGAGGGAAAGGGGGACCCACCAGTCTTGCCTGCCTGCTACTGCTGCTGCTGCTGTTGATGATCTGACTCTCTTCTTGCATCTCCTCTCCAGCTCGCCATGCTGTTCCCAGAACTAGAGTTTCACTGTAAATGAGAGAGAGAGAAATAGAGAGAGAGTAATGGGAGTGAGGGAGATGGGGAGAGTGAGAGAGAGATGGGGTGAGGGAGATAGGGGGAGAGTGAGAGAGAGAGAGGAAAAGAAGAAAAAGAAGAAAAGAGAAAAATACCACAGTAAGAGACAGAGGTGGAGACAGAGCAGAGAGACATAGACAGAGAAAGACAAAGAGGGAGGGAGAGAGATGAAGGGAGTAATAAAGGCACAAGAGAGGAGAGAAACAGAGAGAGATGAGAAAGAGGGAGATGTCAATCATCATGATTGTTCAACGGCGGCTCCCTCTGCTCTGGAAACACAACATTGCTTCAGCCACAGCTCTTTCAGAAGAAGATGACAAGTTTGTTGAGTTCCACCTGTTATCTGTCACACACACACACACACACACACACACACACACACACACACACACACACACACACTGAAGTCTAAGAGCCTTCTTCCTGTCAGCTTAGATCTCTAAATGACAGAGCATGAAGGAGGACTAATATCCTGCCTGCATATTTTCACCAGGAAAAGAAAACAACAGACCAAAATGACTTCCACACTTACATGCTACGAAAGACAAGCTGTATCATTACAAACACCAACATAGCCTCAGCAACAGACTCAGCGTGGACATTTTTGCTTTTATTTTCAGATCAGGAATCACCTTAACTTGTAATACCTCAAATCCAATCCTGTTTGACCTTAGAGAAAATCTCACCAGAGAGCATTAACCATCTGGCCCTTTTTAAAGGGATGTTTGTCTCTCGAAAAAGAACGAGACAGGGAGTGACAAATTTGTGTCGCAGAACCTGTATGCATCATAGAATGTGAGGGCTTGCCTGGAGAGCTCTTGTATAAGCTAAATATAAAATGAGTTGCGATGGTAATGGAGGGGTTTGTCCCTTTGATGTCAGCTCTGGTGTGTATGGTGTGGTGTGTGTAAAAAGGCTTTTTACTAACGGGAGGCTGGGGAGGCATCTGCTGTCCCTCGGTACTAAATTGTTTGCACATTGAGCTCGTCCTTTGCCAAATAGCTCGGAGTTTGCAGAGAGGATTGCACACACACACACACACACACACACACACACACACACACACACACACACCCATGGGCAAATATACACACAATTTTACTCACACACACACAGACTGACTATCCCTCCCTCTCTCTCTCACACACACACACACACACACACACACACACACACACACAGACATACACTCCACACACACATGCACACGTGACTACACACACACACAAACACACACACACTGACCCAATTGCACATACTATTAAGGAGCTGAAGCGAAAATGCCCTGCAGAAGAAAACACAGCAACAAACTGCTTATATGACTTTGCACTCTCTGCTACAGGGGTATAATTTCAGCTCTGAAGAGCTCCTGCTTCTCACCTTTTCTCTGGGATGAAGGCCAGCTCTTCCTGCTTCCTCTCTCCGCTCCTGGCCCCAGGGCTGCTTGCACAAACAGGGCTGGCAGGAGCCGACTGCGGTGAAGTCACCGCTTGACTCTCTGCGTGGCTGTTTGCGTTCACCTCAGAGTTCAGGAGGCTGAGACAATCTCTGACCTGGGAGCCAGGGAAGGGGACAGGCAGAGAGTCCTTTCCCAGGCAGCCAGAGCCTGAGCTGGGGAGCGAGGCCAGAAGAGGAGCCTTCTGGAGGTGGACAACACCCTCAGCATGAAGAGCACTATCCACTGCTGGGTGAACATTTCTCTGGCTAGGCAAGTGAACTGCGAACACTTTGTCTCCTGTTGAAGTGTGAAAATATGGACATGATTTTAATTTCTATGGGTATTCTCCATGCAAATGTAAACAGGAAGAAGAAGAGACTCCCATATTCTACTTTCTTGTTGCAAATCTGTGCAAAGACACTGATGACAAGATCCTAGATAATATTACATCTCATACAATTAAGTGATAACTCAGAGCCTTGACCAATACATGCGAATTAATTTAACAATGCACTCTACCCTGCCATAGGCAGAAACCCACTTTTTTGATAACAAAGTGGATGCACTAACCATCTCAACAATGATATACACACTCAGGGTGATGACAATAACAAGATGGAGTGACACAAAGTGGATTGTAGAGACATAAGTACACATGCAAGTATAATACAAATGTGTTTTTTGCTTCAACACATGTGATTCCTTGTAACCATACCCTTGTGAGGGGCGTTGCCATCGTCAACCATAATATACCAGCTGGGCAACAAGCGCTCCACATGCACAGCCACTGATGTTTCTGCAGTGTGGAGCTCAGAGCGGTCTCAGAAACAGGCGCTTATCTGCTGCTGTCCTCCCACAGTCTGGCCCCCGTTCTCATAATTACAAGGTGGCAAAGCCAGCAGCTGAGGCATTTTCTCCTGTTTTTCTCACCCTCTGTGGAATCATACGGTTGGTGACAGATCCTAGGGGAGAGCTGAACCCCAGTAATGAGCAGGCACATCACTCCGCTGCTGCCAGGGTGTCTGTCACAACACCCCTCCCCTCACCTCCCCTCCCCTCCCCACCATCACCACCAGGCATGTTTTCCAGAGAGGGGCCTTACTGACGTCTAGCCCCCTCTCCCGCTCTCTCTCCATCTCTAATGATGGACCCTGGAGAATAAGCCTGTCAGATGAACTCGATTCTTCTCCGTCAATCCACACATAAGGCTGACAAGTTCACATCACATACAAGTGTAGTTTTGCAGAAGAAAAAAAGAAACCCAAATGGTTTGCTACCACTATTTAACTACCTGATCACGCCTTGAGAAACCCACAAAAAAAACAAGGTTTATGTGACAATTAAAATGTTTAATTAAAAAGAACTGCGACACACGCACACACACACACACATACACACACACACACACACACACACACACACACACACACACACACACACACACACACACACAGGCACACACACAGGCACACACACAGGCACACACACAGGCACACACACACACACACAAGTGTCACACCTGAGCCAGGCTCTCCTCTGGGGCTGCTGTCCTCCTCTTGGCTGGAGCTCAGCTCTGATGAGTCTGCCGAGATCCTACAGGTGACCTCCGGCTGTTCCACGCTTTTAGACACCTGGGCAACATCGGGGCAATTCAGCGTCGCCATTAACATCTCATGAGACAGGCTTTAGAATTCAAACATAACTTAAAGGGGTAGTTCACCCAAAAATACCATTTAAACATAGCATAAAGGGATAATCCACCCATAACATGAAACAGTTATGCAATCATTCCCATTTCACAAGAGGTTTTTGTCTGAAGCGCGTATTTAAACACGACATCTAAAAAGTCTTATAATAGACACATACTATGAGGGTTCTTTTACATGAGAATGAGTAAGTGTAATGTAAGTATAGCTCTTTCTCTATACTATGGCAGTGAATTGTGGCCAGTCGGTTCTGTTCACTGCTATTTTTCTGATTGACTCATCCTGTGCTGCGTGGCATTAGTCAGTGGATGATTGCAAAACTGTAATAAATTATCCTCATCTTCGTCACCACCAACAGCAAAAACAAAATGCTGACTGGAGGAAGAGACTGACCTGTGTGGCAACGGGGGGTTTCTCTTTACTTTTGGTCTTCTTGCGGTTCAGATTGTTGGTGAGTGGGTAGACCACTAGCTGCTCACACCATCTGTTGGGTGGGAAGGAGGGAGGGAGGAACACTGACATGAGACACGAAGAACTCCGGTCTCTGAGACTGGACTAGTAAAGTCAGTTGGGTAGACTTTATGGTTTTCTTTAAGATACAGGCTAGACTGGATGGCACTTCAACTGACGAATGCCTTAGATATTTGAGCTAAACTGTGCATCCACCTTGTGCATCGTAGACTTTAAAAAGGATTAAAATCATTGAATTAGATCCACTGGATCTGACATTAACAGTGTACTGAAAAAAATGAACGTGTCTGATGGTGCGACATTTCTTTGGGAAGCGATTATAGACTAATGATAGAAGAGTTGCTATATGTAACAGGATATCTGAAACAAGAGAGTCATGTTGCAACTTGGCCATTTTTCCTGCTTCAGTTAGTATTAGCTGGATATGGCCTAAGACCTCACCCATTTATGATGTCCTTGTTTTCTCCACGGATGTAGAACTCCTGGTCAGGGGTGACGATACATAGTGCATTCCTCTGCCCTGTCTTAGTCTCCGCATCAACCACATCCATGCATAGGTTCATGTTCACGGTCCCTTGTGGAAGAGTGCTTGGCTGGGGGGTGCAGAGGACACAGGATCACAGTTGACATGCTGGTATTTATATCGAAGAGGCCCTACTCTTTAATGCATCCAGGCCCTACTATGAGCAGAATACAAAATTCATCTTTCACCCGAGAATGGTCACCAGTAACAGATACAAGAAGTACATCTTAACTCTCCTGAGAGGTTTATATAAATCTTCTATTCACGACACCTCCAACACCCACCCACTAGTTCAAGAAACAGGTAAATAGGAGACAATCATACCCATAGCATACCAGGGCAGAAAAAGACATACTCTGAGAAACAGATCATTTAGAGAGAAGGTTCGGGGCACAGACAAACGGTCATGATCAGTCCTTCTCACAGCGAACACATCTGGTTCCAAGATGCACCGCTCATGTCTCGTAAATCAGAATCTTTGTGCAGCTAAATGGTCTAGAAATGAGCGACTGCTGACGTACATAGTCAATGCCACCTGAAGGGCTTTCAGAAACAGAATTAAGTAACCCCTTTACCGACTCATCCAGAGCGAAATGCAGGTTGCCGTGTTCATAGAGAATGAAGAATCTGCGTTGCCATTTCTATGAAAAAAAGAAAACAGATTATGTTTTTTCCCCCAAACATAGGTCGTCACTAGTTGGGTTTCCATCCACCTCCTTAATGCGCATTTTGGCCTTTCGAATAAGAAAGCCGCATTTATTGCAAGTTTATCAGGCGTTTCTATTTAAATTTACCTGACAAACTTACATTTTGATCCAACACCTGTTCACAACTCCTCCCTTGATCAGAAAAGTGTCCATGTTTTATTTCGCACAACACAGCTGATGGAAAGGTGCAATGATTCACATTTTGTTTAGCTTAACTGTTATGAATACACATAAAAGAAGCAAACGAGTTGGATGAGACCCAGCTACTGACAAGAGAACACCTTGTCATGGTAGATCACAACTATAATTTAAAAGGTTAGTCTATTGTTATTGTGCTAAACAGCTACATCAAACTGTAAGTCATTTCTTGGTGTTAGAGTTTCCCTGATGCCATACCCTGGATCGCTGCCCTGGGTTGCCAAAGTCAGTACCCTCTGGAGCAAGACATAACCAGCCTCCATAAATAGGCTTTGCCTGTAAAGAGACACAAAAAGTAAACCAAACGAAAGCCATACACCGCCTCCTCTACGATTGGATAGGCTACTTTGAAACAGCAAGTCATCTCTTTAACAAACACCTTAAGATTACTGTGATCGTTTCCATTGTTCAAAATCCAAATTATATGCAGTCCTGTCCTGAGCAACAGTTAAGATGTGGTCACGTTTGAGTGCGGGCCTGCGCTCGTTCATACGTTGCTATGTGAGGAATGAAGCTTGGGTGTCCCAAATTACTAGGGAAGCCAAAAGCAAACCAGACAGTGTGCTGCTGCCTTTGTTTGTAAGTAGCAACTTGTGTTTACTGAGAGATTCAGGACAGGTTTCCTCTAACCTCACTCTCCCACAACAAACTTCAGACTTCATACATCTGGGCATAGTTTAGATTTTATTTAACAAGTTTTCTACCTCGGCGGCGCGTTTCTTTACCACTAGCCTACACACCACGTTGTTGACAATGCATGTAACTACTTGCAGGTGTTGCAACTGTCAGGTAAAGCCTGTAGGGAGGACGCTCTTCGGTTTCACATAATTTAATTTGTATAGCGTGACTAGCCGAAATGTGGCATACCGAATTGGGGAAAAAATACTCACACGGTATAACGCTAGGAAGTGAGCGGTTAAATAAACTAAATCCTGCTCCTGACAGGACTAATTTAGACAATCGTTATATGAATACACAAATCCTGTAGCCTGTGTTCCTGTGTTTTTTTTTTTTTTTTTTTACTATAAGCCAAACTTACTTTGCAAAATAACTCTCAATACATCTTCAATAATATTACATGTCAGAAGAGTTTACCTAACGTTAACTTACCTTATTTAAATCTTCATTGGTCCTCAGGTGCAGTTCACGGGATTTGAAGCAGTTTTGACATTTGCTTTTACTGAAGATATTCGCTTGGAATTTGTTACAAAACGTCTCCATTTTCATCGCTGACATGACCGCGAAGAAAAATGACAAGTTCTTCTCCGGAGGCTGCTGTGTGACGATCCTACTTCGGAAAGACCTCTACTCCACGGCGGCATCAGTGCACTTGAACCTTCTAAATCTCAAATTATGTCGCCCCCCACCGATCGCATGCAGCACTGTCTCATAACCTCGACTCACCTGTCAGCAGCGGTAAAACATGACGTAGGCCCGTCGGTGTCAATTGTATTTTACAATTCCCTCAAAATCCTTCTCAATTTCTCGGCTACACTGAATAGTTCATGCGACAGTGCAAGACACTTGAGGAAAGAGACATCGCTTATCTAACTTGGACTGTTGATATAAGTGAGCAATTTACAGGAGCATAAACTCTTGAAGCTCCTGTAATTGACTTTGACAATTACCTATAGAGCTAATTCTAACCCATGGTGACAACGTCGTAATAATTCATTACAAAAGTTGTGTTAATCTAAAGAGACAAGAAGTGAGTGATACAGAATGACTCAGACAATACTAAAGCATTCTTTTGCACACATTTATAAGATATAATGAATAAAGCAGGTGTAAAAAGCATTATCATTTCATTTATATCTTTATGCTGGTAACATCATTCATCGTATAAGTGGCTACTTCCAATAAGTGATTGGAATAGGCAGACTCTGGCAGCATCATTTCCGGTGAAATGCAAACTTCCATGATGTTGTGTATACACACAAAATTCAAAACATAGTTACGGTTCATGTGCTCATCAGTACCATCTCAAGATACATGTTTTCAGTTGAATTTTAAGCACATTGTGCTATTTTTATGTGCCTTGTCTTTGCATTTCTATCTAACCTGGAAAAGTACATCATACCATGACTTTTGCTTCAGGACAGCAAAGTCATGGGTGTGCTATTCCATGTGCAGCAGTCTATGTACAATTCTTCATTATTAGGGGAATTCATCTCACAAAAAACTAACATTTTCAGGAAAGTTTAGTCAAAATTATAGGCTACTAAAAGCAAATAGCATTTTATATATATTAAATATATGAGTTATACCCAGGGGATTCGTTTTACATTAACACAAACATCTCTACTACTCCGTTCCCAAAAATGTCACATGTCTTGTAAACTTCACAAAGAACAGTTTTCTTTACATTATAAAGCATTAACTGCCTGCCTGTCTAGAGCAATAGCTAAATGAAATGATAGATCCTCAGAGTATTATAAGTTTGACTATTTCTATAAAAATCTTTGGAAGATCTATTCCTTTTGAACTTGAGTTTTCAGTGACAGCTGTAAATAGCTTGCGAATAGAGTGCAAGGGGCTGAAATGTAAATCTCCGGTTTGTCATATGCCACACAGGTGAAGGCAGATGTGCACATGAGATGTGCTCTTTCTACTCAGCTCACACCTCCTCTCCTTAGAACTCGTGTCTGTGATACATGTCGGGGTCATAGTATTTGGTGACGACCATCCTGTTAGCAAACTTGCGTCCAGTTAATGCTTGCATGGCCTTTTGACATTCAGCTGCAGACGCATATTCCACAAAGATCTGGAATAAAGATAGGAAACACATGATCAGAATGTAAACTACGTGTAAAACCCAACACAAACAACAAACAACAACAACAACATTTTCTGAAACAAAATTCCCCAAAAAGAACTCGCTCCAGAACATGGAGGGAGGCACACGCTGGTGGCTGACCTTTCCACAGCCCGGGACCTCCACTCCGTCCACGGGTCGCGGAATCTCAATGGAGCGCACAGTGCCGTACTTGCAGCATTCCTCCCGGATGTCCTCCAGGATCTCTTCGTAGTCCTCGTCGTCCACCAGCTCCTCGGGCATGACCATGTTGAGCAGACACAGCACCTCAGTTGGCAGGCCCGAGTTCTGCAGCTTCTGCAATCCCGGCACCTGCAGCATCACCGGCATCTCAATAATGGCCGTCTGGAAAGAAGCCAGAGCAGGAGGAAGACACAAGGAATGATACGGGTAAAAAACTAAAGAATAATATAAAAACACAGAAAAATTGAAACAGACAAAGTTAAATTGAAGGGACAAGAAACTAAAGAAAAACAAGGACTAAAGAGAGATAAGAACTAAAAGGGCAAGAAGACCATAAAATCAAAAGTGATCATGGTAAGTTCAGCCGGGGACACACCGGATTAGCGGTCTTGGCCCCCACGCTCGCCCTCTGGACAATGAGCTTTTTGTCGCCCAGCTGCATACCGTTCAGACCAGCCACCGCCTGTGAGCACAACCCACAGAATCACTGGACCGCTCCATGACATTAAACCCAAAGTCAGCTTCAGAAACAGGCCTCAGAAAGGAGTGGAAATCCAAACTTGTCTACCCGTGGTTCACCTGGGCTTACCTGATCGGTGGCGCTGATGTCCACGTACTCACAGAAAGCGTAACCTTTGGACAGTGACGTGGCACTGTCTTTGACCAGGTTGAAAGCTTTGAGAGGACCGAAGGATGTCAAGAGCTCCTTAACCTGCACAAGAGAGCAGGAGAGAGCTGTCAGAACAGAAGGGTGTCAGAGTGGACCCAAAGCCTACATGCTAGACTGCCTGTTTCAAATCTATGGGAAGGTAAATCAAGAAGTGAGATGGCTTTGGAGCTGTGCAGAAGGTGGTATGACAAAAATCAAACACTGTGCTGTGCTAACTCAAATATGAGTTCACTAATGAGTTAACTTACGAGCCCCTTAACAGAAAGAGTGCATGATGGATTTAAGCATATGAATCAATACCCTAACAAATGTCATCGTCTTCATGTGACCAGATCAAACTGAAAGATGGAACTGTCCTGAGGTCAAACTTTACAGACACTCTTCCAGGGGAGAAAAAAAAACAAATAAAAACATATTGTCCATGTTGATAGCAAGTTAGAAGTAATGGTAACAGTATATTCATTCACAGTGCAAAATGAAGGAGAATAAACACCACTTTTAACAAGAAATGAATTACTGTTTTCCACCAACCAAGGTAAACATCAAGGCTATTATACATGTGCACCACTATTTTCAGTGTGTCAACAGTTGCTGAACAAGACACTAAGACCCCAATGCAGATAGAGCAGAAGCCTCTAATAAGCATATTAGGGTCATATTACATGAAAATTTAGAGGAGCAATATCTTACCTGTCTCAATCAGTAAATGAAAAAAAGGGCTTATAGTTTATATCTCACTGCTACAGTTAGCTATTCAAGACAGCCCCTAAACTCATATGCCCTCTCGTAATCAATCCAATCTCCCACTCACCTAACCCTTCTCCTACCTAGCCCACTTACCCATCAACCTGCCCTCAACCCTCCGAAAAAAAACCAACTTGGGTCGTTATCACCCTCCAAGAGAGAGATGGGAGAAAGAAAAGCAGCCAGGGAAGGGGACCTGCTGGCTTTAGAGGTGTATCCGTGTGAGAAACGGAATGTCTTACTTGCCTTGTGTTACATGTTGGCATGGCAGCAGTAGGTCAGTACTACTGAACAAATTAAGAGCGGAGACTTAGAACGATCTTACAGGCCCCTAGCTGGGGACAGAGTGGGGGAACAAAAATGAAAGAACTGTGAGTATCAAAGCAGTAGCAGTGACTGCAAGAGACAAACAAAGGAGAAGGAAAATGATCAAACACCAGGGTTACATTCACGTCCATTTTCTTTTTCTTGTCACTAACTCTTGATTGTTTTAAACATGACGTCTCCAATCACAGGATTACATGTGCACTGCAGACAACATGACAATCCCCCATCCATTTCAAGAGTCTAAAGAGTTAATATGGAGTGTGTTTTATGCCATAGTTTGGGTCTGACGAGTCACACAGTATATTAAATGCTACTGTGTTTCTCAAAACTATATGACAAAGCTGTATACTTAACCTACCCAAATGTTTTGGATTGGAAATGGGTAATTTATTAAAGGTGGTTAGCAGAGAAAATATACAGTAAATATATTGGTCGATATATATATATACAGTATATAACTGTTAACTAAGACTGTGTGCAAATTAGTATGACATAAGTTGACAACTTAAACTACAATAGTAATACTACCATCCATGCTGTGAAATAATACTTTGTAAGTGATGAACAGAACCATGCCAATGAAATATCATGTGATGGTGAATGCTATTGATCTTTCCATTTTTGGATTCAAAGCACACTGTCTCACCGACCGTATCAATTCTTTCACAGCAACTATCATGACACACTGCTTGATGCTACATAATCATTAGGGCTAAAACAGCCTCAAAAAGCTTCCCTAAATAAAGCTGTGTTAGCTGCCATTAGTTATTGAGATGTTGTTGAGTTGTTTATCTAAATACCTGTCTGTATGATATGGGGGTCTGAGATACTGATTGGCTAAAACCATGGGCCACCAAAATAAGCCTGCTTGCAGACCGTTCTTCACAAAAACACTCCAACAGTATTAATATATGAAAGGTGTTCTCAGTGTCTTTGTTACCTCCAGCAAGGAGGTTATGCGATCGGGTCCGTTAATTTATTTGTCTGTCTGTCTGTGGACAAGATTTCTCAGAAACTACTGGGCGGATCTGTCTGAAATTTTCACAAGAGGTGGATCTTGGTCCTGGGACATCCCCATTAAAAGGGATTCTGGATCCGGATTTGTGTACCTCCTTGCTGGAGGTCAGAAATCTCAGATTGCTCTTGTTATTTAATACTTTTTTTATAAGATACAAAATGGGAAAAATATATATCTTGCTATATATTGCTATTTAAGATCAAATAATAACATGGGCTATGTCAAAATCAGTAGCTTGGTGACACTGACTGACAAGGCTTGTACGTACCTGATCATCATTGAGGTAATTAGGGAGTCCTCCAATAAAGAGTTTCTGTGGGGAGTCTGGAACCACTGTGGATACAACACCTTTAGAGGAATACAAAAAAAGTAATGTATAGTTATAAAGTCCACCAAACCATTTCCCATTGCTGTTTTTGTGAAAGTTTTTGAAAATTGAATTAAACATCATCAATCACATATAAACATTCAAAGTAATTAAGCAAACATTCCAAAAATACCATGTCACTGAAACCGATGAAGCATATGGAAACATAATGGTAACTGATTTAGCCCATTTGCATGACTTGCATAACGAATAGATACCTAGATGTTTTGAGGGGTAAGGCTAAACAGCAGCTTGAGTGTGCAAAATGTTCAAAAGAAAAACAAATTGCTGTGATGATGAGCACAAGTGACTAGGTGATGTGGGGGTTGAGCAAACAGTTATGATAATATTAATTCTGATCTGAGAAATGAGAAACCTGTAAGCTGCTTGGTTTACGGCGCCGTGATTTAGATCATCGCCCAGCACTGCATTAAGCATGACGTAGCTTAGAACTCAGAGGATGACACAACATTCAGCCACAATAATATCATCATCATTTGCAAAGCTCAGATTTAAGGGGATCTGCTGATCTGACAGCACAAAGCCTAAAAGCTGGCTTCAGAACTCTGCTAACCTGGTACATGAAAAGCTGGCTGCTCCGCAATCCCTGGAAGGGGGCGGTAATCATGCGGCCGTCTGATCTTCAGACACTGCCCCTGGAAGGGGATTCCATCAAACGCCATGGCCTGGGTGGTTTCGTCAACAGACCGGAACTATTTAAGGAAATTAAAACAATGAATACTAATACAATAGCATGTTTAAAAATAAGACCAACACATTGAATAATTATGGAATTTCATTAGCAGGATTTGGGCTATAGACCAGGGTTAGGCTTACTTCTAAAAATGCAAAATTCTTGTCTTGGTTGATCTGTACGGCCAGCACAGGGTTACTGGGGGCTTGGGAGAGGCCAGCCAGTCGCATCTGGGCATTGAAAAACTCTGCCATGGACTCCTGAAAACAGAGATGAAGACCAGGGGCATTGTCTGGAGTCAGCCAACAACCAACCCTCTGGAGTCCCTTCACAGTGCTATTAACAGAAAACAATCTATGCATTTTTGCATTGAGTGGGTCCTCTCTCTCTCTCTCTCTCTCTCTCTCTCTCTCTCTCTCTATGACTGATCCTCAGAGTTTACCTCAGTCACACCAAAAGGAATATTGCCAACATAGAGGCGTCGGGCCTGCCTGGTCATCTGACTGCCCACAAGAGGCACTTGTGTGGGTGCCACAGCCACTCCGCTTGTGCTGGAAGTTGCCAGCAGTGCTATTGTGGGGATCTGACCAGCGGCTGAAGGGGAAAAAAAAGTTAAGGTCACTTAGCTGAAAGACAGTTTAAGGTCACTTAGCTGAAAGAATACAAAACAAGCATGGCACCCTGCCATTTTATGATCCAAGACTGCCTCCTCAGAGTGGATAGATCACTATCTTGTGTGATTATGAGATTAATATCAAGTTGTAAATAATTAAGATAATACATGAGTAAAGTAAACAGTCGTCAGGACGTTTTTCAAATGTTGATACCCTGGGAAAACATGATGTTTCCATCAGAAAGTGAGCAGAATGACACACACCTTGCATGGCCTTGTACTGCAGGGGAGTGATGTGTTCGAAGCCAGAAGGAGGTACGTCCCAGTACTTGTATGCCTTTTTCTTCCTTGTTCTCCGTGGAGAATAACTATATGGTACAAAAGCAACAACACTGCAACACCTTATGCTGAGCTGACAAAAACAGAGAAAGGGAAAAAGAAGGAGTGGGCATTCACTCCTACCTGTGCTTTTTATGATCTCTGGAATTACTCCTCCTATCGCGGCTCTTGCGGTCCCTGCTGCGACTGCGTTTATCCCGATTGCGGCTGCCCCGGTCTTTGCTCCAATTGCGGTGCTTGTCGCTACGGCTGGGCGAACTGCTACGGCTCCTTCTCTTGTGTCGTTCCTTCTCTCTCTCTGAAGGGTTAAATCAGAAAACAAGTATTTGAAGGTCTTTATCTGGTTATTTTAAGAGCACATGAAATAAAACATACACGAACAAGTATAACGCTGATTATAATCTCATCATCCTATAATGTTCATACATTGACACCTTTTTACTATCCATAATGTCTTTAGATTCACACTATGTGGGACAGGGCATGTAAACGAGCTATCATTATGAGCTTAATGTTTCAAATGTATAGATGTGTTTCTTCAAGTGACAGACTGGTGGCTTCAGACGTTAGATAGAAAGAAGACAATGAACTGAGTTGTTTTGCTGTCACTGACATCAGGGGATGCCATAATTAGAACGACACCATACGTTTGACATCTCTAATAAGTTGGCTAACCAACAAGCTACAGAGCTGCTACCCTAGTTAGGCAACTTTAGTTAAATCATTTTTTTTTTTACGGATAGGGCACGCTAGGTGTCACTGATTTACGAGTCAACGTTAGTATGGGACAACATACACGGAGCAGTAGCTGTCATGCCAAGCACATCCGCTATGTATCCGGCTGTCAGCATGGTGCAGGATGCTTGTATGGGACTAATGTTTATAAGGTAATGTTTACACAAATAAGCTAGATTGTCTTCTAGCGAAGAGCTGCACCGCAAACAGTAGGACTAGTCGACATAAAAATTAGCCGGCTAAATTAGCGGCAACTTTTTTGGTTTATGACAACCACGTCACGTTATCAGTGTTGTGAGGTTAGCTACCACTGCAAACAGAACTGCAGCAAACGGTCAAGCTACTGTCAAAATAACTCTTAGCTCACAGCTGTTTATAAGGTAGTTTACCCTTTCGAGTTCATGTTAGCTTCAGTTAGCTGGCACCTTGTACGTCATCTTGCGAATCAACTAGCTAGCTTTGTAGTGTCAGCAGCAATTGAAGGGGTCAATTCCCAGAATCAACAATACAATACAAATAAACGTATATGAAACATGTCTTGTAATGATGGGATAACTTAAAGACTAGAAAAATCACCTTGCCGGTTTTCGCTTAGTTGTTTCTCAAACTCCTCAAATTCCGACATTTTCCAAAGCAAGTGTGGATCAAGGTTTGGAGTGTGAGACAGCCTCAGGAGGTAAACCTCATTGGTCCAGCTACTAGGTAACAGAACACCCCCCTTTCGAAAGCTTAATAGATTTCGCAAGCCTTGGATGGACTGGTGTAAATAACGTAGGTATGAAGAGAAGACGGTAATGTTAAGCCAACATTTGCGTATATTGGCAAAATGAGTTAACAAATTCCATGATGTTGGTTATGAGTAGCCTACAGCAGAGTTCTATGGTTCCTGCTAAAAATCTGATTTGACGGTCCATTTATCATATTTTTATTGATGAATATAAAGTAGTCTAATATCCTGTCGATTAAGGCAAGATATTACTTATCTCAAACAAAATAATTAACCTAAGTAAAAGTGGTAGGCTACATCCCCCAGTTTTACAGTGATAGGATATACCATAGGTCATTCGTTAATTTATAGTCTATAGCAAATTCATATTGATAACCTATAGCAAATACATTCTCCCACTGGATAGCTACTGCTCTTTCTGTCTAAACAGCTGTCGCAGTAGTCACATGATGTATGCTAAGCTGCAGGCTTTGGCTATATGACCCGCTGAATGAAAAAAGACAGTGAGGAAGAAATAATGAACAAAAATGTATTGTAATATTAATACTTAATAAAATATTATTAGGTTATTTAGTATATTTTAATACAACTACTAGTCTTTCCTCCAATTTCAAAATATGTCAAATGGCAAATTGACATCCATCAAGGCCACCCATAGACTGCACAAACTCAGTAGAAGGTAGATTACTATGATGCATTCAAAAAACACGGGTCTCTTAAAAAGCATGCCTCAAGAAATGGGACACCCAGTGTCCACCCCACCCCCTACTCTCCTTTAGTCTGAGATAGCTGGCCTTGCCATGTGCACAACATACATGGAACATGACTGAGTCAGCTGTGTGCTATTAAAAGACCCCCAGCCCCACAGCACTGCCCTGTGTGGCTATTGCTGTCTAGAAAATGGGCAGCTAGAGGGGAGAAGGGTGAAGGCAACCCTGACTCCTGGACATCAAGCAGGTATTTGTACCAATAGTACATACACGGTGAAAAATGTTAACATAAGTGTTAAGATATTTTCAGTCACAGCAAAGTACTAGGTCATATGGGCATATGTGGTGTAGTGCATGGAGTTGCAGCTCAGACCTGTGTGTGTTAGTGTGTATAATGAATTTGGTCAGTGCTTGTCACACTGGAAGTCTTGGGAAATTATGTGTTTCCTTTGTGATCTGTCTGTTTAAATCTGAAAAAAAAATTGAATTCACAGACAGAATAGGAAGTTAAAGGTTCTGCCAGCCTCTGTAAATAGACAGCTAGTTGTAGGTCAGTGTACCTTGAGTTGCTAAAAAGAAAGATTGGTCACTGTACATGATGAAGTGTGATTGCATGGATGAAAATCAAAACATGTGTTTCACAAGCTTCATGGATGTATTGTTCTGCTGTTTCAGATCTACAGTTTTATGCAAATGTTTAGGCACCCTAATGTTTATTTGCTCTGCCTTTATAAGAAAACATCATAGCCATATATTCATTTTCTAGAGAAAGCTGGATAATGGGATGTTTTTCAGACAAAAAATGTAGTTGTATGAAATAAAATTGAATGTGAAAAAAAGGCCGTGCAAAAATTTGGGTTAAGTGTGTTGATTTGAATACCTGTAGTCACCTCATGTTGATTGATTGAAACACAACATTCTTTTGATTAGCTGATTGAACCTTAAACGGCAAATAAAGATGCAACCAATCATGAAAAAGCTCATTTAACATAGCTAATTGTCAGGTGTGCTTCTCCTTCATTCTCTGTGGAAAGTAGCAACATGAGAACCTCAAAATAACTCTCTAAGTATCTAAAAACTAAGATGATTCTTCAACATGAATTAGGATCATCCCACAGAGCACTTTGCACAATGCACAATGAAAGGGTAATGCATAAAAAGCCTTTTCTGCGTACTTACCATAAGCAGAGTCACTTGAGGTATGCAAAGGCTCGTCTGGACCAGCCAGAATAATTTTGGAATAAAGTGCTGTGGACAGATGAAACTAAGATAGAGTTATTTGATCACAACCATTAACGCAGTTGCATGGCAGAAAATGCATGCTGCCTACTGTCAAATTTGGTAGAGGGTCCGTCATGCTATAGGGCTGTGTGGCTAGCACAGGTACTGGAAACATTGTCAAAGTTGAGGGTGGCATGGATTCAAACCAGTATCAGCAGATTTTTGGGAAAAATGTTCAAGACTCATTCAGGAAGCTGAAGTTACGCCGGGGTTGGTTGTTTCAGCAGGACAACCATCTAAAGCAGTATTCAAAATCTACCAAGAAATTCATGCAGAGGCACAGACACAATGTTCTAGAATGGCCATCCAAGTCCCCAGACTTGAACATCATCAAAAATGTATGGAATGATCTGAAGCGGCCTGATTACACTCGGTAGCCATCAAACCTGACTCAACTGGAAACATTTTGTAAGGAGGAATGGTCCGAAATACCTGCAGCCAGAATTCAGGGACTTATTATCAGTGGCTATAAGAAGCGTCTAGGCTGTTATTTCAGCAAAGGGAGGCTCTACCAAATATTGATTTGATTATTCCATTGGGGTGTCCACATTTTTGCACATATCTGTTTTTTTTTATGATGCACACTGTTTCTGTCGATTCAATAAATGTTATTACAGATCTGAAATGTTACTTTTCCCATGAGGTATACATTATGTCCAAATGAAATTGCTGCTTTGAGAAACTATTATAATCTGAAATAATTATCAGGGGTGGCCAACCTTTTGTATAAAAGTGTAAAGTGATAATGTGATGTAGGCTTTAACTGTAGGCATTGCATAAATACAAAAATAAGATGTATCTCAGAACAAATAGTCACTATCATGATTACTATGCCTGAGACTAATCTTTAATAACTTTCTTTGGTATTTGAATATTTATCATATATTCTTTCTTTATAGATTGAATCTCCTGAAGCTGTATACTTATACTTTAGCCTCAAGGGTCCATAAAAGCTATCATAATGGAGGATGAAAGTGCTTTGGTAAGCATTAATTATCAGATATCCTGTTGCAAATACACTACACATGTATTAGGTTGTGGTACTTGTTAGCTTTGCCTTGTATCTACTCTTCTCTCTTATTGATTAATGTATTAAAACAAATAATGTACTATGCACTATACATAGGCAGCTCATCACATAATTCTGTAATAATAAGGGAATGTCTTTTTCTCTTTGTTCTGAAGGGTGAAGGTGCTTTGGTAAGCATTAATTATCAGATACACTACACATGTATCAGGTTATGGTACCTGTTAGCTTTGCCTATATCTACTCTTCTTTCTAATTTATGAATTTATTTTAAAAATATGCATAGGCAGCTCATCACATAATTCTGTAATAATAAGGGACATTTTTTTTTTCTTTGTTCTGAGGGAATGGATTGGATCACTGTGCTGCTTGTGCCAGCGGTAGTCGTAATAACAGCAGGGTTCTTTTACCTGTACAGCTCGGTACTCAGGTTATTGTCCAAAACCACGGTGCGGAACAAAGTGGTGGTGATAACTGACGCCTTGTCTGGACTGGGGAATGGTAATGACTCTCAGAAAGTGTGATTGTCATTTGCCTACTGTGGATACATTTAGATACTGGACTGGGTTCACCCTTCAAATTCAGACTCACTGTTTTGCAGAGTGTGCCAAGACCTTTCACAAGGGAGGTGCCAGAGTCATCCTTTGTGGAAAAAGCTGGGAGAAGCTGGACTCTCTTTCTGAGCAGTTGTCTGATGACTGTGACCCCGCTTTGGTGAGTTATGAGCCATCCTCACAGATATTTAAAACACATACTGTGACACAACTTTGGTGAGTTTCGAGCCACCCTCACAGATATTTAAAACACATACTGTGAACCTACATTGGTGAGTTTCGAGCCACCCTCACAGATATTTAAAACACATACTGAAATTTAAACTATTGTTTGTCTTACCTTTGTCAAACTCTCTGCATGTCCAAAGCCAGAATTTTCCTTCTTCAAATAATTTTTTTATTTTAATATGGGGCCTTTTTTTAAAGAGAGAAAATAGCTCAAATGGCTCAATGTAACATACTGTTGAAATCACTGATCTGCTCATAAATGAATGAATGAATAAATCATTTCATTTAAGGATGAATGAATGGGTGAATGGAACAGTAAAGCTTTGTCATGACCTGTTCCTCCAATCTGCAGACCTTCCCTCCCAAACTGGTGTTGATTGACTTCAGTGACATGGAGAGCCTGCCTGATGTGATCTCAGAGGTGTTGGAATGCTACGGCTGCCTGGATGTCCTCATCATCAACGGCAGCATGAAAGTGAAAGCTCCTGTGCAGGACATGTCTTTGGAGTTGGACAAGGCCATCATGGACATTAACTACTTTGGACCCATAACTCTGGCCAAAGGTATGCATACGATCAGTTTACACAGCAACATCTCTTACCTTAGGCCCAGTAAGATGGTAGGCAGTAACTCTGGAAAGTGAGTGTGCATGGGTGGTCAAATTGATGAAGATGTTTATTTTAATTTGCTTGTTTTTGTCTATAAGTTTTGTCTATAAGTTGTCTATAAGTTTTGTATATAAGTTGCAGTACCTTGAGATCGAAAGTCGAAAGTCTCAAGAGCCACAAAAATGATTCTTTGTCTCTCCACAAATAATCCATCCTCTAACTGTTCGAAATTGTTGCATTACAGAATGTAAACTATCACAATGATGTGCAGCCAATACAAAGATGATGACTGAAAGTTAATGACAAATCAGCGCTCAAGCATTTTGTTTTTCATTCTGTAGGCATCTTACCATCCATGATATCCAGGAGGGGTGGGCACATTGTGCTGGTCAACAGCATCCAGGGGAAGCTGGCACTGCCATTCCGCTCCACATGTAAGAATGTTACAAGCAGGTGGACAAGTGTCATTTAGAAACAGTGTCTACTTTAGATTTGTATGTATAAGTATTATCTCCATGCGTAGGTTATATTATGGCCATGGTTTTTAAGGCACAGACCATACACCATCTTCATCAGGGGACTGTCTATAAAGAGATGTTTTGCATTTAAAATATGATGCATTTCGATAACTGGTTGACTACTTAACGACTGATGCATGTCAAGGAATGTGAGTTGATGAACTGACGGCGAGGATGATAGAAGTCAGTTCATACGAGCTCTTTTCCGGTCTCTCAGATGCAGCCTCCAAACATGCAGTACAGGCCTTCTTTGACTGTCTGCGTTCTGAGGTTGAGGAGTATGGCATCTCTGTAAGCACCATCAGCCACTCCTTCATCAGCTCTCCGGCCCCAGCAGAAGAAAGCCCTGCCCCAGCAGAAGAAAGCCCTGCCCCAGCAGAAGAAAGCCCGGCCCCAGCAGAGGAAAGCCCTGCCCCAGAAGAGGAAAGCCCTGCCCCAGCTGAAGAAAGCCCGGCCCCAGTTGATGAAAGCCCTGCCCCAGCAGAAGAAATCCCGGCCCCAGCAGAAGAAATCCCGGCCCCAGCAGAAGAAAGCCCGGCCCCAGCAGAAGAAAGCCCTGCCCCAGCAAAGGAAAGCCCTGCTCGGGCATCCTCCAGGCCAGGTATGGGCAAATTTGGAGTCAGATTGGGATTATTCCTACAGAGGACATCAGATAAATTGTTTGTCACCGGAGTATTAGCCTGTTTGGAAAATGAGAATCAATTCCTAACATTAACCCGCACATATATTTAGATGGGTAAGAAATTGAGTAAAAGAGGAGGAACAGAGAGGAGAGATCATAAAATGAAAATGTTACTGTTAAATTGCTTTGCCTGCTTGTCTTTCTGGTCGATCTAGGCATTTCCCCAGAGAAGATGGCTGTTGAGATTGTGCAAACCTTGAGCAGTAAGAAGAAAGAGGTTGTCATGGCCAACTCCATTTCCAAAGTAGCTATCTATGCCCGTGCCTTCTTCCCAAACCTCGTCTTCTCTGTGATGGCCGCTGGAGTGAAGAGCAGTGCTGCAAATTAGGACCAAGACTTATAACTAAGGCACACCAGGAGTCTCTTTATGGTCCAGCTCCAGCTATATATGAGATTAATAATAATTCACAGATTGCACAGTGTTTGGAGCTACTTAACCTTCAAGGGAAACATGTTTACTCATTTATTAAGATACATAATGAAAAAGATGAGAGAGGTTCTTGCGTTTGTATGAGATGATGAACAGCTGAGAAGTTTTGATCATGGATGCCACAACGGTATTGCGATGTTGAAATGATAAAAACATTACTGATATTACTTTAATAACGACAATGCAGCAGAAAATAAAGATTAATGCATCAGTTAAGACTTTTGTTTTGACGTCTTTAGTAGCCCTCTTGGTGACCGATCATATGCTGCAGCTCCAGCTATATATGAGATTAATTATAATTCACAGATTGCAGTGTCTGGAGCTACTTAACCTTCAAGGGAAACATATTTACTAACTTATTAATAATGAAAAAGTCGAGAGAGGTTCCTGCATTTGTATGAGATGATGAACAGCTGAGAAGTTTTGATCATGGATGCCACAACGGTATTGCGATGTTGAAATGATAAAAACATTACTGATATTACTTTAATAACGACAATGCAGCAGAAAATAAAGATTAATGCATCAGTTAAGACTTTTGTTTTGACGTCTTTAGTAGCCCTCTTGGTGACCGATCATATGCTGCAGCTCCAGCTATATATGAGATTAATTATAATTCACAGATTGCAGTGTCTGGAGCTACTTAACCTTCAAGGGAAACATATTTACTAACTTATTAATAATGAAAAAGTCGAGAGAGGTTCCTGCATTTGTATGAGATGATGAAGTTTTGATAATTTATGCCACAACGGCATTGTGATGTTGAAATGATAATAAAATTACTGATATTACTTTAATAACGACAATGCAGCAGAAAATAAAGATTAATGTATAGGTTAAGACTTTTGTTTTGACGTATTTTGTAGCCCTCTTCTAGTTCTTGGTGACCGATCGTATGCTGCAGTTTTGCGCCATCTGGTGATGAGGCTTGTTAATGCGCATCTCATATGAACGTCACTCAGCTGCAGGCTGTCCTCGTGGTGTATCGAAATGTCTTTTCTGTTAAATCGTGTCTTTAGACACAGTCCAGCTTGGACGAGTATCTTTAAAATGAACAGAATTTGGTACAGCGGTATTGACACGGAGAACATCCACACAGTGAAACACGACAGAGCTGCACAGTGTTTCACGGTTAGCTTGGGCACTGCTGGTAAGGGAAAAAGCAGTTGATTTAGCGTTAATGATTCGTAAACTGAAGCACAATCTGGGTTATAGCACCAAATTTAGGCCGTCGCCGAAATGCTTATGTTACGAGACCTCCCTGAAATCATAGCCAAAGTACCATTTCTGAGTAAAAATGAATATCGTGTACCCCAAGCAGGAAATTACGACACCGCTATCCTGCGTTACTCTCTGACCGGTGACGGAGAAGTGAACCTACTGACAACAATTGTTCCCGAATCTTTCCGGGGCGAAGGTATTGCAGCACACCTTGCCAAGGTATGGGGTGACCTGTGAACAGTGATATTAATTTTCGGTAGCTTACAATACAAACTGTCTTCGAATTGTTTATAAACAATTCAAACTTTTCTTTTTGCAGGCGGCGTTGGACTTTGTTGTTGAGGAAAATTTGAAGGCTCACATTTCTTGTTGGTACATCAGAAAATATGTGGAGGAGAATTCTGCGCTTGGGTACAAGAACCACATAGTCAGTTAATTTGTAGCCAACAAGTTACAGTTCAAATTAACTGCTACCTCTATGTCCAATATCGCCAATGAAGTTGTATTAATCAGTATTCAGGTTTCAGTAGCATATGAGCCAGTGCAAGCTGAAGGGTCCAATGACTGAGGGCAGGCACGTGCACAGACATTTCGACATTTCGAAGTATAATTTGCAAATTTAAGTGCTTGGAATTTTAATACACCTCACTGTATAATCCAAAACCAAGTTGTTGATTATTCTCTTATCTCCATTGCAATAATAAACATTTCTGTCATTTAAATGTCCAGAGACAATAATAAACATTGTCATAAACCATTTTTATTGTTAATGCTAATTACGTCTTCCAGACTTGAATTGATGAATTACCAACAAACTAAATTATGTGTAGAAATGCTAAACTTACAAAGTGGTCGGGACACAACAGCAAATACTCAACACTTTACACTACCTTTACACCATATTCCATGCAAACCATATTGACAACCATATTTCCTTCATGGCCTCTGTTTAAGTTATAGCCTGTAACAAAACAAGATTATCAAAACAATGGCTCTAGGAGGAGACATAAATCCTTGATTTGTGAACATCAGCAAAACAGGGTTTGGGTCAACAGATCTTCTCCTGTGGGGTGGATTACCAGTATTCGTACCCTGCTTAAAGTTGCTAGCATTTACCGTCATGTCAACCAAAACCAGAGAAGGCTTTGGCCGCTGATGTTTCGCAGTGCGATCTGATGCCCTGCTCATAGAACTAGAACAAATTTACTGATCACCATGATATGTCTGGCAATAAAAAATAAATGTTCTGTTCATTGCACACTCAACTCTAATGGGAGTAGGCGGTTGGATTTTGTGACTCGTACTAGAAGTCAATCACATATTCTGAAAGATATTCCGTTGTTGATTTATTTCTTGTGGGTTGAGGGTATGTTTTATGTTTTGTATGAGCATTATTACCTGACATTTTGACCAGCAAGATTGTTATTTATTGTATTTTTATAAATTGTACCAGAGATACCAGAAGTGTTCCATTAATTCTGACTCATGATTTTTTGTAATCTAGCACATAGGCCTTCTCAATATATACAGTATGAACATGCAAGGTGGTTCTACAGTAGTTGAAACAGTTGACTGTATGAGGGCTTAAATTAAAACTAGGTAATCGCACACCAATCATTTTATTCTTACAGGAATATGACATTCAAAGAGCAGTGTTTTCTGTTGTAAAGGCTTTAAATACTAAACATACAAAGATACACAGATGCATGGGAAAAGGCCTGAAACTGATAAACAATAGGCATAACATGCTAAGTAATGGAGAGAGAACAGTGTTTATTCACCATATCAGAACAATACTTACCCCATCTTTAATGTTTTCATCCAGTTAGAACTGTAGCGTATTGAGATGTCTGAACTCTATGATCTTGGTGTGGTGTTTACTCATGCAGAGAGATGCAGAGGAATTCTAGGACACCTTATAATTCTGTGATCCCATCACAGCAGACTGATCCCACTAGATATCACGGACTCTGTGTTCATATTCAATCAGCTCTCGAGGACCTCTTGGCCATGATTGGATGGGTGGATGTGCATTAATTCCACATTAAAACTCAGACCAGCGTTATCCCTCGCGCTGGTGACATGCTACAGTGGCCATGGTAATACCCATTGATGAGATATTTGTCAGATGTGAACACAGTGATGCCTCCAGAAATGTTTCATGGGTAGGCAGATGGGGCCACTACAAATCTTGGGGTGGCACACAAAAACCTGAAGCCATAACTGAATTTAAGAAATTCTATTATGCTGTTGTATTGACTAGTCTAAAACTATGTCAATATGAAAAAGAAAAAAAATGCTGATATACTTTGGTTTCTTTTTTTACAGTTATGTTACTAATTATATAATGAGCATTGACCAATACTGGTACATTTTGCATAGACTAGTATCAGTACATTTTATGTGTTATGTATCTGTCTACACATGTGTTAGGTGATTCATTATTTTTCAAATAGGCTAGTTGGTCTTTTCCTTATAAAGACAACAAAAGGAACAAAACATTTACTGGGAACAAGCCTACTCAAGTTGAACAAAAAAAAAACCCACACAGAAGCTTCAAATTATTTTCAATACAGCTTTATTGTACTGTAATGTTGCTGTGCCCTTTTGTAATTTAATGTATTATAGGCTCAAAACTAAATAATGAAGTCTTTATCATGGCTACATTCTTTTCAAAACAGCTTTATTCATCTGATGCTGTGTTTTTGTAAACAAATATGTTATAGGCTAAAAAAAGCAATGATGTGGAAAATGTTCATTGTACTATAGCCTACTCACAACCAATTAATATCCCTGCTATAATAATACATTCCTTTCAATATAGCTTTATTTAACTGTTTCAGTGTTTTTTGACAAACACAACCACAAAATCAAGATTTATGGCCCTTAGTCCTTCTTGACTCTACACTTAACACCCGCAAATTGCTTGGTCGCTCATTGTATTTCTCGAAAGAGTCTTGATTAACCTTTACACAGAAAAACGAAATACACATGTTGCAGTGCTCACAGGTAATATAAGTTCAATTTTGCAAAGTTTAAACATCTCGAGGAACACCTCTTCATATGGCTCAAGGAATACTCTAGTTAGTAGACTGGTTGGTGTTTCCAAGCCACTAGTTTGCTTCCTCTTCTGTCTTGCGAGCATTGCACCTACATGCCTACTCTGTCTCTATCAGCCTTTGTAAGTCCCTCTGTGCCCCCTGACACATCTCCCTCTGTGCCCCCTGAAACATCTCTCTCTGCGCCCCCTGAAACATCTCCCTCTGTGCCCCCTGAAACATCTCTCTCTGTGCCCCCTGAAACATCTCCCTCTGTACCCCCTGAAATATCTCCCTCTGTACCCCCTGAAACATCTCCCTCTGTGCCTGTAGCCATCTTTGGTGAACATCTGACCCTGACACAAAGACATACAGTTTCTGCAACAGAAGAAATAAAGAAACAATCGGCTTCAGGGATTCATTTCATGCTCAACTAATGTCAACTAATACTAAATGTAAGCAATGTGTATTTCAGTGAACATAAAAAGCTAATGAGGCTGACTTATATGCATACTTGCACACCTGGGTTCTTTCCACTCATGGCAGAGGACCCATCATATGCATGGCCTACTAGGTGATTTTTGTAGTCAAGGCCACACTTCTGCAGCATTTGCACAAGTTTTCTGTGAGCGTGTTGCAGCAGTCAGGTGCTCTGCTCCCTCAAAGGTGAGGAATCATTCACGTATTGACCCACTGCAATAGTATTGAATTACAAAGGACATCTGTTCCTTCTTACTAATGTCTTTGGTCTTGTCAACCATAATGCTGGAAGCCTCATTTTGTGCAACTAATTATTGACATTTCAGCCAGGCGATCAATTTTTTTTGTACTGTGCTCAATAATGTTGCATTTCTTTGACTTTTAATTTTTCTTTTGACTGTGTGATCTGTCTCTAGAGGCAGGGCCTCTGCTTCCCCTCTCTCTTCAACTGAAAGACTTCTCTGTTGCATCTACTCACTTCAGGAGATCTCCATCTACTGAAAGGAGAGCTGCCTTTTGCCATACCTTAAATCTACCATCTCTGCCTTCCCACTCTGGTCCTTCTAGCCTGTCTGCAACATTTACTAATCAGGATCTGACATCATTGTCTTTCATCCATTTGTAATTTGGTGCCCAGAATTCCATAATCGTAGTGACAAATGATTAATGTTGAGAGCTTCATGATATTGTTACGTTTACCTTCTACTGACCACCTCTGGGAATGGCATTTTGGAGGGGTTATAGCTGCTGTACTTTACACCTATGCTTACCAGTGTGACGAGGGGTTATAGCCGCTGTACTATACACCTATGATTACCAGTGTGATGAGCAGGTGTCCCCCTGAACTAAGTCATTCCGACAGAGATGATTGCTGTATGCCTCATAATACACTCATACATTTAAGATTGTTACTGGTCCTGACTTAACTACTGTTTCTGCCCATCAAAACAGAGTATATGTCAGGAGAACAGCACAAGTCTTGTTAGTAGCAGATCAATTTTATTTCCAGGGCTGAGAATCTAATTTAGGAAGGAGTGATGGCTGAACTAACCTTAGTGAAGTAATAGGCTATTTTGCCCAACCCCAGTGCCATTTCAAAAGTAAGGACAAAAACGTCCTCTTTCTTTTTCTCATCAAAGCTCTAGCAATTCCATATTATGAAGGTCCAAGCCATAGTACATATTAGATATTGATTTCACATGCCTCTGCTTGAGAATGGTCTATTAGTGAGTAAGGTGAGAATCCAATAATCCTAACCTTGATTTTTTGTGGTCTTTGCTCTCTGCGTTTGATGGAAAACATTCATGCACACACACAGCTGTCTGAAGCAATTGAGCAGAAGCTTCTTCCGCTTGCTTGTTGCTGATGACCATGAAGTCTGTGGTCCATTGAGGAGGGGGGATGGAGGAGGAGGTGGGAAAGAAGGAGGAGGGGGGGGGTTGAGGAGTAGGTGGGGAGGAGGTGGGGAGGGTGGGAGAGGCATGTTCATGGTCATGAACATTCACATCCAATTCAGCTGAGTGTCTTTATTCCATACACATCCACAGGGAATAACCCGACAAACTAACAAGCTAAGAGGAGTGTGTGCTACCGTTGATATCATGCCATGTAACCCCTGGGAGAAAGGTGAACTCGGGATCACTGAGGCTTTCTTCCAGACACTGAGGTGATGTGTATCCTCTCTGTGATTTGTCCAGGAAAGAAAGCCCAGGCAGATTTATAGGGGGGATAATGACTGGGGTTGACATGACGCGTCTCCTGCACGGTGAGCTGTAATCCCACAGTATATACCCTGCCCCAGGTCTCATTAAACTCAGAGAGAAGGTATTGGGGGGGTTAGCAGAGCAGCTCCATATTGGCTTACCCAGTGTCTGCCTCTGATCAACATCTCTGTACAAACATGGGTGGTGCACCTTGACCATGCAGTGCCTTAACATGTTTTCCAGTTTCTAAGATGACCTTTTATTTATCAGTATTCAGGTTTCAGTAGTCTATGAGCTGCAGTAGTCCGACACAATACAACACATAATATTTATAGACATGCAGGATTATCCTAGTTCAAATAGTTGACTAAGACTTTGGGTCAAGTAACTGGGTCACCATGAAACCTGTGAAAACCTACTGTATGTTTCTGGGGGATAATTTGTCTCATCACAGGTTGCTAATTGTGTGCGGTCTACATTTTGTAACTGGGGATATACCTTTCCTTTGATTGTGGATATTATTACAGAATATCATGAAGTAAAGAGCTTGCTTTTATTAGATATTAAAAATGACCTGGTACTGATCGAAAATTACTCTTTCTGGCTGGCATTAAGTAGAGCTGCTTTTAACTGGATTGCTCTGCAAACAAGCACAAAGTCAAACACACAAACCTATACTATGAGTTGCAAATTGTTGTGTGGTGAATCATGCTAAGTAACAGACAGTCTTTTTAAGTCAAGGCACATTTGTATGGCATTTCATCTTTTCGGCATTATTATTAATTATTATTATTATGGCTCTATTATGAAAGCAACAGAGATCCAATGTATTAAGAATACAATAAACAACTAAAACATAGTTTATTATTTCTGTCATTACATTGTCTTCTTATATTATCCTCTTAGCATCATGGTGATGTAAATCATGTCTTGCACCTAAATTAAGCTTTATATGTAGTGTTACTCAAAGCAGTCTGTATGTCAGTATTGTTTATTGATATACGTATGTAGGCCAGGATAACATTTCGAAACTGATAATGAATGTTTATTCATTTTATTCAAAATAAACCCGGCCTCTTTCTTGCCCCTCCAATCAAAGATGCGCACAAACACGCGCGCGCTCTCTTTGGTGGATATGGCGGAGATAAATGCACCGATGGAACCCTACCATCAGGAACGACCATAAAAAAAATACTTCAATGAAAACTTCATTGGAAGTCTGGTCTTTTGATAATGTGGCATGCTTTTATTCATGTTAACTGGATAGATAGTTTAGTCAGTATCTTAATGAATTGCCTCCATCATCCTAGAAACAGGATTATTATTATTATTAATCAGTTAATATATCTCGAAATGAGTAGATTTTGTCATTGAAGAATGGATTTCAAGGAATGGCAAAGGGACGTTGTTTTCAGCTGGACACAAAGAAACTTCTCTTCATACTCTCTCTGGCAATGGTTTGCCTCTCGCTGTACACCCTTCTCTCAGATCCCGGTCACGTATCGTATTGGAACGCAGTGCCTTCCGTTCATCCGTTAGCAGTCGCACAGCTCTATCACAAAAAGAATGCATCGTATGACATGCCCACGAATGCCAGCCGTACCGATAGCTCAGGTACTCCAGATGCAACGTCCACCATCGCAACGGACTGGACAGCGACCAAGCGCCTTCCCCAAGCCCTCATCATAGGCGTGAAGAAGGGCGGGACACGCGCCCTGCTCGAGTTCCTACGACTTCACCCAGATGTTCGTGCTGCAGGTTCGGAGCCCCACTTTTTCGACAGACACTACAACCGCGGATTAGATTGGTACAGGTTCGTTTTCAGCTGTGTGGTTGTTTTCCTACTTTGTAACATACATTTCATTTCTGCACAGGCAACTGCGTTTGCAAACTTATGATAGGTTAACCAACTTTGCCCAATGTTTATAGGCTAGAAATTATGTTAAGCAATGTAATTTAAGGATATTTAAATATAATCGTTTAGAAGAGGCTTTCATTCAGACTACAAACAAGTAAAGCAGTTTTACCTCTAATACACAGCAAGCCAGGGTAGCCATCTCAATAGGCCTACTGATTAAAGCAAATCAGTTGCTTACAGGACAGCAGTGATATAAAGAAAAATTACTTCATCTCTCCTGAGGCCTTATTTTATTCATCTGGATGGATTAACTAAATAAAATGTCAGCTGCTTGTGTGATTCAGCTTAAAGTAAAGCCCTTAGTTATTATTACTTATTGACACATGCATAGACCTTATCCCCACAGCTGAAACATCACCCGTCAATGCACTAATGAGACAGCCAGCAACACATTGTCAGAGGAAAATGCATCGCATGGACTGCTGAAAGAGGCAGAACAGAAAAGAAAATGCTCCAGGCTTTTCATTGCATCACAGCCAATGAACACGGTTTTGAAAATGGCTAGCAAATTGCTCCTATAGCTAGAAGGCTGCAGTGGAAATAGCCGGCCTGCCAGGCAGCGCCACACAAAGGCTGTGCTCATCACCAGTGACCCTTTTTGTCTCTGGAGGATATCCGAGAGCGCTCACTAATGGACTTTCTGTGTATGTTTGCTCTCCTTCTGCCTTTCACTTCAGCTCTTTGAGATTCCTATCTTCCATCGCCTCCTTCTGGGCAGAATTGGAGGGGTGAATTTGCCTTCTCTGGTCCTGACAGAGCGTAGGCCACTCAGTGTGTGTGTGTGTGTGTCTCACACTTGACTAAAAGGAGAGGAGTGCCCACTGTGCTTTTAATTCCATTTTTGAATAGAACATTTTATTCAGTGAGAGACTGGACCAGATGAAGTCAGGTGACGTTCTCATGAATAATGTTCAAACAGAGACTCATTTGGCCCATGTCTTAGCAGTAGGAATTGCAGAGAGGGAGAGGAGAGCTCAAGAAACAAAGTAGAAACACTTGTTCAATGCATTAGTAATGTGGCTGGTCCTTCTGAATGAAAACTTGATAAATGAATGTGGAAGACATGCATACCAATTTAATTTGAGAGACTCAGCTATTCCAGAAGAGTGCTGTTGGAAAGGAAAAGCTCAGTCCCAAACATTCTAAACATTCACATTTGAGAAATTGTTATTATGATTACATGATGAAATGTAAATCTCACAATACATCCCATAAAAGCTGCCTCAGAAGGAAATGCAATGAAGATTAAAAACAAGATTTTTTTTCCTTCTGTCTTGTAGGAGCCTGATGCCTAAGGCCTTGGATGGGCAAATCGTCATGGAGAAGACGCCCAGGTACTTTGTGTCAGCAGACAGCCCTGCCCGTGTCCACTCCATGTCTCATGAGGTTAAGCTCATTGTAGTGGTGCGGGACCCTATCACCCGTGCCATCTCTGACTACGCCCAGATTGTGTCCAAAACGCCCGGTGTGGCCAGCTTCGAGAGCCTGTCCTTCAGGAACGGGAGTGCCGGCATGGAGGTGAACTCCCAGTGGAGCCCACTGTGGATAGGGCTGTA
The DNA here is from genome assembly GCF_963457725.1 of Sprattus sprattus. NCBI lineage: Eukaryota > Metazoa > Chordata > Actinopteri > Clupeiformes > Clupeidae > Sprattus > Sprattus sprattus. The sequence continues at coordinate 20,625,290 of NC_137916.1, forward strand.
CGCCCAGCACCTGGAGCGCTGGCTGGCCTACTTCCCCGCAGCCCAGATGTACTTCGTCCACGGCGAACGCCTGGTGACCGACCCGGCGGGAGAGATGGCGCATGTGCAGGACTTCCTTGGCCTGGAGAGGATTGTTACGGACAAGCACTTCTACTTCAACCAGACCAAGGGGTTTCCGTGCCTGAAGAAGCCGGAGGGAAGTAGTCAGCCACACTGTTTGGGCAGCACCAAAGGCAGAGCTCACCCCCAGATCCAGCAAGAGGCCATTAGGAAGCTTAGTGTATTTTATCGTCCCCATAACCTTAGATTCTATGAAATGGTGGGCAAAGACTTTGGTTGGCAGTGACAAGTCCTTTGCCTGAAAGCAACACTGACATGCAGAGGGACTGGTATTTTTGTATCCAGCAGAGGGCACTGTTTTACCATTCACATATCTTTGCTGATGTTTGCTTTGAACTGCTTTCTCGGCCAAAACTCATTAACACTCTGGTTCACAGTAAGTTTCCTGGAGGGTCTCTGTTATGGGATGATTAAACAAAAAAAAATGTGGCCCGCTGATCAGTCTGTTTTCTAATGTAATAAATACAGAGCTTTAATACTCGCTGAATTAATCACTACGCAATAGGCGTTGGTAAAATATATATTTTTGCAATGAGGTGAATGTGTTACTATCAGAAAGAGCCAAATAATGACAACTGGCCCTGAAATCATTCTGTTGTTTTGCTCTGTTGATCATTAAAAGAACATTATTCTCCATATTTATTCCACACTTAAAATAAATTAAACTTTCTGACAGCACAATGCACTGGGTATGTGTGCATACCAGCACAAACATGATGAGTTGTTTATTCGTAAATGTTATGAAACAACATACAATTCCTGTATTTTAAAATAATAATGAAAAATGAAACCATATATTTAGAAGGCAAAATATTGCTAAAAAACTGAACGAACTAAATGCTGCATACCTGTAGTACATTATCTAGTATTTTTTGTGAGTGTGTCAGCATTATAGATCTACCGCCATCTTAATGTGGTTTTGCTTTGTACCCAGTCACATACATTCTAGGGCATCATAAAAACTCAAAAGAGTTGTCCTTTTAAATATTTTCTGTTGTACTTTGTCATGTTAATATTTAAGTTTGCTTTGCTTTATTGCAATGTCTCCACTTCATGTTGTATGTGTTCCTCAGTAAAGACTCTGTGATTCACTCTTTATACAATTTGTACAAACCATGGTAAATCAATATGACCATCAAATCAACATAGTCCGTTTAAAGTAAAGCCCTTAGTTATTGAAAAAAACTATAAGGAAACATGTTTGCGTCTTGCACCGTATTTCTCTGAGGAGCGGGTCAAAGCACAAAAATGTGATTTGGAAAAAACAGCCCTAGCTTTGTGAATGTGCTATAAACAGCCATTGTTGAAGAACATAGAAATCGATCATTATGACCGGTCTCTTGTAGTTCTTGTAGTATTGTAGATGGCCATAGCACAATGGTGTATTTGGGAAATGCAGCCCTAGTTTAGGTCCTGTTCAGAAGTACTCCTCCTCTCCCGGCAGCTCCATCTCACCGCTCAGGTCCAGCAGGTCGGCATGGACGCAGGGGGGCTTGAAGCCGTTGGCGTTGGGCAGCTCCGGCAGTGGCCGCTCGGTCGCCGTTAGCTCCGGATCAGGCATGGAAGGCAGGTACATGTCCCACACGTGCAGCTGATCGGGCAGATCCAGCTCCAGCAGCTTCTGCTTGATACGCATGTTCTTCTCGAGTTGCTTCCGCTTGAACTTGAACTCGATAATGGTCCTGGTATAGCGGTTTAGGGCTGTCACCGCCGAGCCCATGCAGGTGCCGAAGGACGCCCATGCCAGGCTGAGGGAGGAAGGGATGTCATTAACAAGCTCTGACTGTACGTTGACTTGATCTTACTCATTTGAACTCAGGGATTGTCTATGGCTCTATGCAGGCACGTGCACAGATAGACCCCAACTGGTGCTCAAGCACCAGCCCTTGTGCCCTGGTTGAGAAAAAGTGCCCTTTTTTTCTGGAGACCAATTTTTTTTTCAATCATCAATATTTCTAGAATACAAATTAGTCTCTCGTCATCAATTTCCCCAAATGTGTTTTGATATCTGAGGGGGCATTTATTTGGAGTTCTTGTGAGAATTTCGCCCCGACATGCTCCTCGGCATAGACATAGAATAAGTATTCTTTGCCTATGATCTGCGGTGCTCACAAGCCCCCTCCGCGCCCCTCCCTCCTCATCCCCCACATCAGTGTTGAGCGGCAGGCCAACAGGTGCAGCCTACTTCTTCACTGACCTGCATCAGACAAACAGGTAATGACGGTGTTTGTGCAATCCCCCGACGTTGTATAAATTAACAACATTATTGCCGCTTAAAACAATACGTCTGAAAACCGGACTACTCCGACGTTTCCTAAAAAAATTAACAGACAACTAACTTGATTTCAAAGCTATGTCCAGCTGTTTACTGACGTTTGTATGGTTTAATGACATTATTTGTCTGAAAGTGCATATTTTGTGTTGTATAAATGCCGTTTAAACAATTTCGAAAGTATGTTGAATGTTTGTTTATAAATGTCACGAGAATTCACAGCTAGAAAATAGCAGGTAAACTATGCTAGCTCTCGGGGTCATGCTATCCTTGTCCCACATTGTTTAATGTGATATTTATGTATCTCTTCGTTTTGCCTGTTTTACAACAACAACCAGAATTTTTCCTCCCAAAAAATTATGAAGGGCGGTCATTCCAAAAGCATTGGTTTTCTAAAAATGGGTGGCTGGAGTATTCCCCAAGTTCAGATTTGATGCACAAGCATGGTGAGGTGGACCAATTACAGAAAAAAGGCACCCCAGACATCATTTGATGTATCAGACGTTAAGGGAGTGGAAGCCAGAGAGCGAGAGAGATTTAATTTCATTAATAATTTTGGTGATGGGCGCCCTTTTTTTTTTTTGAGCACCTGCCCCCCAAAATGTCTGTGCACGTGCCTGGCTCTATGAACTTGGGGTGAATCTACTTCCCTCTACTAATAGCTAAATATTTTCCGTTAAAGATCTCAAGAAAGAAACAGTTCAGCACAGCAAATATAAAGATCTCTGATCTCAAAGAGGGAGGAGGCACAGCTTTGAAAGTTATTCCCTTAATACTTAATCACTAGTACTCAATACCGTATCGATGAAGACCCTTCACTCACAGATAGGACCAGCTGTAGTCCCAGGTCTTGGGTCTCCAGTTCTCTGGCCCGAGCAAGACTGCCAGCTGGAAGATTGTTGTGAACATCATGTGAGCCAACATCCCAAAGAGACCTGGGGAGTACAGCAACATGACAGTGGCTCTTTAATGTCAATGTGTTGGTGTCAGTGCCCAGCTTCTCGTGGTGAACCCTAGGGTTAGTGTCACAGTGTGTTTCAGTGTGTGCCAGGGTCACTGCCTTTCCTTCACATTTCTCATAATTTAATTTCTCCTTGCTTTGGATAAAAGCGTCTGCTAAATGACTAACTGTATTGTAATCGTAACATTAGAGCTGCAGTTCACAATACAACCACACAGTAGCAGCATTGTGCAGCGCCTCTGAGAGCAGCAGGGGGCTGGTTGAAAATGAATTACTGTAATAAATGAGCAAGCATCCTGCTGGCCTAAAGCCCTGTAATCGTTTAAAACCCATGAGCCTGTCTCTCACTACAGATAACATGAAAGATTTACTCTGTCTTCCAGACAATGACATGGTGGCATGCAACGCTATGGTATAGATGCAGATGATTTATGCTTAAACTGCTCCCTCCTGGGACTCTTAGGCGGGTGAAGTTATTTGAGGTTAAGCTACAGGAGTAAGCAGCAAGGCGAGTCACGGCCAGCACTCGCTCCTCACCCCAACAAGCTGCACCAGTGTGCTGGATCAGCCTCTAGCCAGGACTACTATGGGAAAGAGAGAGAGAGAGAGAGAGAGAGAGAGAGAGCGAGAGAGAGAGAGAGAGAGAGAGAGAGAGAGAGAGAGAGAGACAGAGAGAGAGATGAAGAGGGAGGGAGTGGCCAACTCTCCACTCTGGACAGGCCTTATCACTGACCACCCCTCAGCCCCCCCCTTCCCCCCCCCCCCCCCTCCCCTCCCTGCCACTCCGCGCCTCTGTCCCACTTCAATCCGATTAGTCCTCAAACCGGCCAAATCCCTGGTTTGCACCGACCACTGACAGATTTTGGGCGGACAGCAGCAGTTTCACAGCCCACTGTGCCCTGTAAGCACTCTGGCTCCAGCAGGGGTGAGCCCAGAGACCCTAGACAATCTGACCGTCCTGTCTGACAGGAATATTTGCCAAGTACAAGGCCTGTGTCATTCGTGTGAGCAATCCTACACATGGGCGTTTATTTTGGACAGATGTTATTCTCTGCATGTGTGTGTCGTAACAAAACCCATTTTAAAATCCACACATCTATGGGACATGATCTCAAAGGTCGTCCACTTCCCCCTCCTCCCACTCTCCTTTGACTGTTGAATCCCAGCATCCACGACTAAACAGCCTGTGGAAATAAGACTTCAAATGACAGGCCTGACATTTAAGATCAAGACAAATGAAAACACGAAAGCACTTCAGCGGAACCGTATTGTGTTTGTACACCAAGCATGGCGTGGAGCTTGGATGATTTGGCCAGCATTGATCTTAGTCCATAGGGGCAGACTCAGTGCTCGTTGCACTGCACTGAGGACTCAGTGAGTGGCACGAGTGGCGGTCGGATGCAGCCCTGCCTTGTGTAATCCCCCCTGCGTCTTGGGGAACCAGCCATGTCGCTCTCAAAGCTCCTGGTTAAATGGGATTTAAGTCCCGGTCAGTTGAATACTCAGGCTTCAACCGCATGGAATCTGGTAACCTGCAGATACGTACAGCTAGCCTACACCGCCACCATCAATCCTTATGTGTACTTGCTTTTTCTAGATAGTCAGCAGAGATTTATACCCATAAATTGAGAAAGGTGACCATGATCTTTGATGGTGGTATGATAAGAGCTGTGGTATACACCTATCTCCTCTTTTTACATAGCTGTAGTAAAATGCAACAGTAATACGTCACTTTTTGAGATATGTTTCATACGCAGCTTGTTTTGGTATTATCTTCAAATTCAGTTTGTTGGTATATGGTCATGTCAGAGGTAGATAAACACACCTGTCATTCCCACTAGCTTTCCAGGCTATGCACTATGTAGTTCTGTGGTCCGGGACAGACAACCCCCATGAAAATATAAGAAAAGTAGCCTACTACTGCTTTAAACTAACATGCTCACACCAAACCCCTTCCTGTTGTTACAGGATCAGTGTCCAAAGTGTTGAACCCTGTGTCATAGGACTAACACACTCACATCATAAACACGTGCAGACTTAACAGACTTATGACATGGCTATGTTGGGCTGATGACGCATGGTTCAAATAAAGAGTTACCTTCATTGCTAAGGTCTATGCGCAGAGTTACTTGACAGTACCTTCCTTGGCATAAGGTTTTTTGTGTGTGGGATGGAAGTTATAAAGGTGACTGTTAGTTAAATGTAATTTACATGATGTATTATACAATGTTTATGTACAAAAACCTTTTAATACATGTAAAAAAAAAAAAGAGTTACCTGACAGCGCTGTACAAAGGGCCGCAAAGGCATTCAGTTTGAGCCTGTTCATCATGTTACAGCAATGGAACATCTCTATGGACATGAGGGCTCCACCTATGAACAGCAGCGAGATGTATAGACACTCTGTCACGATGCAAAGCCACAACACTCCTAGAAGGGAAGAAGGGAAAAAGATCAAAGGAGACACACAAAGAAAATTAGAAAGATAGATAGATAGATAGATAGATAGATAGATAGATAGATAGATAGATAGATAGATAGATAGATAGATAAATAAATAGAGTTACAAATCAACTAGGAGGCCTTTGTAATCCCTTGAGTTTGAGAAAAGTAATCACCTTCTTCTCTTGGGAATGGGGCGAGAGATGAAGTCCCCAATAGGATAAAAGCAGGAGTATTTCACTACGTATCACGGAAGTATCAGCTCTGTGTGTGTGTGTGTGTGTGTGTGTGTGTGTGTGTGTGTGTGTGTGTGTGTGTGTGTGTGTGTGTGTGTGTGTGTGTGTGTGTGTGTGTGTTGTGTGTGTGTGTGTGTGTGTGTGTGTGTGTGTGTGTGTGTGTGTGTGCATGTGTGGGAATTTGTACATGTTAGATGAGAATAGCAAAGTCGGTTGAGGTCAAAAGCCTGTGCAGATAACATGACTTGGAAGGTAATGCTAGGGCAAAATTGATGGGATTATGATCATTGAGGAGATTATGATCATTATCGATGATATCCTTTGCTGATGTGATTATGGGAGATCACTGAATTACACTTTTTTTATCAGTCGCTTTGGCACATTTCTCAAATTAATTAAAATTCTAAAAACTGTTTGGTCACATCATCAACTCACATCATAACAGCAATTTCTCATTCCTTGGTACATTCATGCAAAAGGATATGTACAATCGTCTGCTTTTTAATCTTACACCCCAAACCCATCAGATACATCTAGGTATCTATTCATTGTGTAAGTCACGACATGCAAATAGATTAAACCAGTTGTCATAATGTGCCAACCATATGCTTCAATGGTTTTTAGCAACATCTTTCTGGAATGTTTGCTTAATTACTTGTCATTCTAACCTTGATTAATTATACGTGACTGATGAGAATTTTATTTATTCTAAGGCAAAAAAGAATGTAAAACCTCATAGGTCACCAGTAGAAAAATGTAAATGTCTACGATCATGACATTACTTGGCTTTCAAAGAATGTATGCGGCATGCAAGATTGTCCCATTATTTTCAACTGCTTGTATTTGTTGCTACTGTCCAGTCTCTCAAGTGTTTTTTTGCATCCTGCTATGACATTCCTTAACAATTACTTTGAGCCTTGTTTAAATTAAAATGTTGTCAATGACATGAATAGCATTCAACTTGCTAGAAAATAATATTTAGATAGTTAGACACATGCAATAAATCTGGAATCTGAAATTTGGTATGGTGACACATTACTGTGAGTGAAAGAGATACAAGTAAAAAACTAAATTGGAAATAAAGAATACACTTCCAGGATACAATTTTATATTGACAATATGACTAAATATTTTGACTGTCTTGGTTAAAAATATTACAAAAGGACTTGCATTTTGGTGGCACTGACATATTCATTGCCGTGTTTATTTACTTTAGAGGCATAAGCGAGCTACAGGCTTTTGCAGGTAATCCAGTGTCCTGCTGATAGTACGAATTGTTTTGAGAAATGCACTTACTTTTCTGAAAATGTTAATGGTGATTTGAGAAATGTAGCAAAAGTACTGAGATAAACTGTGAGTAAATACAGGACATACATTTTGTAAGAACTACCAACCCCAAAGTCAAAGGTTTTAATGCTTTCTTATGCTTTAGGCAACTTCATGTGAAGATATGATAATGTTTCATCTTTTTAAATGAATCTTCTTCTTAGGGTCTGCTAAACTAAACATGCATGTATCCATGAACCTAATTCAGAGCATTCCATATTCATGAGAATGCATGGAACCAGTGTGTCTTTCTCAGTGTAGGGTAAATCCACTTAAACTCACCCACCTCGCTCTCGTTCTGGTGCAATATCTGCAAAGTCTCTGCAAGTGAAACCTGCAGAAAAAGAACATCACAAAGTAAGCTTGAATTGCTAACATTAAACTTATACAGTCACTTCAGATCACAGACAGAACAGGAAATACCATACCAACAACCTGAACAAATGGCACTATGGTAATGTGTTGTATTTTCTGCCTCCTGACTAGTGATTTTTAATTTGGAAACCATAAGGAGCTATAACAATCAGCCACCAGTGATGTACGTAGCTGTGTCACGTCACCTGAATTGGTTATTGTCATGACAGTATAAAGCTAATAACACATGATGCAAGCTGTTGAGGTGTCTTAACATCTGAGAGCTGTGATAACAATAACAGATCATGTAAATATGACACTGCCAGATCACTGAACACAGAACACACACTGTCTTGATGACAGTTACTCTGTGGCAGTTTTTTTTGAATCCATGATGTTACAACCACACCACATACAACCTGAGCAAATAACACAATGGTAAGGTATTTCATTCTCTGTCTTCCTATAGTTTTTTTCATTTTGTCATGGCAGATGTTAAATTAGTTGTCAGTAAATCTTTCAAGGACATGTAGACAAAGGTACCTCTTGTTAGTGATACTTTTCAAATAAACTCTGACATTTCACTAGCTCTTGACAAAAGATGTGTTGAGGACCATCACTGCGATGGCTTACAATAATAAGCTTGCTCTATGATTGTACCTGTCACTGAAGTCGAAACATTAGCTATGAACTACCATAACAAGTAAAATGGCAAATAAAGGCACAAATAAACTCATGTAATAACTCATGTGCGTTCCCAATGGTAACACTGTTGCTAGCTGTTGAGTCGCCTTACCGACCATGTTGGCGGACTGCTCGCAGGAGAACCAGATGCCAGTGTGGAACTTCCTCATGAGGAACTTGTCCTCGCCCGTCTCATAGATGTACTGCACCTGCGTACTGTCGTTGAGGTTGGAGCTGTTGAAGCGGATGCAGTAAGACTGCTTGATCGTGGTAGGCCCTGTGCAGAAAGGCTTTACCACCTTGCGGGTCCCCTCGCACCAGAAGTTGGTGGTGACCGCCGTGACAGCCAGTGCGAATGCCACATAGTTCAGGGTGAGTGCGAGACAGGCTCTTCGGCCGCGCTCCAACCCCATGGTGGCGAAGCCCTGGCGGCATGAGTGGAGGGCGGAGGAGGGAACGAAAGAGAGAGGGGGGTGGGGGGTAAATGTCACTAATCCTTGTCAGTCTTCATCATTTTCCTCCTCAGACATTTGTGTCTTCAGGTCAGCCGCTGCCTCAGGAATCAGAAACCACGGCGCTTGCGGAAGACCGTGAGCAAAGCGCTTATAACGGACAGATGGATGCTCTCTTTGCCATTCGTCTGTGTGGACTGCACTCCTCTGCCGGCGTTTGCCCTCTTTTATTCTTGCTCATGTCAAACATTCACTCCCTTGCGCATCCTCAATCAGCTGGTCCCCCCCCCCCACGCTCCTCTCCACCCACTTCCCCCTCCCAACTCGACCTCGCCCACTTACATCTGTGACGGTCATTTATAATACTGGGTGAATTATATGTAAGAACTCTGTTTCATTGTTCTAACCAAACCCTTAGCTTATTTCTTTGAGCATAGTAATAAAAAAGATTATTGATCAGATTAATCTTCAATCTGGTGCAGAGGTCTTGCCAGAGTGGGTACAGTTGTTTTTTTTAATTTATTTGCTGTTGTTGCTATTGTTGTGTGTGTGTGTGTGTGTGTGTGTCTGTGTGTGTGTGTTTCTTGAAAAACTAATGAAAAATTAGTGAAAACCTGTGAAAATGAATGCGTAGGGGTTTGAACAAGCCCTCCAAAAGTGTGTGCATGTCAAGCAAATCCTGTTTGATTGGATGGCTTGGTGCTGATTGACTTATGTAGGATATTCCACGCAAATGGAGAAAAACTGCCCTGGGAATATGCCTAAGAGATGACAGCTGTCGGGAAAAAAACAGATCCTGCCTGTTTCCCAAATGGATTTAGTATTTTACATAATTACTATAAAAAATCAAACTGCAAGCCAGGCACAGTCCACACTCAAAGCCAAACCACATAATTACATTTCCTTTTCTTTGAGGACACATTCACAATACGTAATACATTGTGCTGATAGAAGTCTATGCATAAAGCATGACAAGTAAATCCTTTGATACATTTCTTGAATCGTCCTTAACATTTTTAAAACTGTATTTCCTGAAACAATTTGTACAAACAGCACCACACAATACATTACCTACAAATGTCTAGAACTGGCTCAAAATCCTAAATTTATGTTTCAAAAGAAAATATTTATGTCCATGAACATGCCAGTGCCATCAGACTGAAAAGTCTTTGTGTCATTGTTTATGAATAAGACAGTCAAAATGCTTAGTCATGTTGTCAATGTAACAATGAAGTGTTCTACTTATTTTCAAATTGTAATCACTATGGTACAGTGGTTAGCGATTGGAAAAAACTCTAAGGGTTTTGAGGGGTTATGAAGGATTATGATCATACTCTCTTCTTTTTTTCCTCTTGGGTTGTCCTTGTTTTACCACCTCAAATCTCAAGCTCTAAGCCAACTGAGTTCCTCTCAGAGAATCATCTACTTTATCCAAATCACTCCAGTTTCAAAGGCGGACATTCTAATGACACAGCTATTTACTGTGGCTGAAACCCGGAGGTTGTTTTCTCTTTCTGAAGTGAACACTTTCTGAAGTGTGCTCTGTGGGTTTCAAGCCTTCCTCACATGGTGGTGAGCGAGGTCTAAATCTCACTACCTTTCCACAGGAGTACCTCAAGGCTTGATGCTTGGTCTCCTGTTTTCAACATGTGCTAACTTCCTAGGACTGATGATCCACTTATGGATCTTCTCCCATTATTTCTGGGGTGATAATGCCCAGCCCTAACCATCCTTCCCACCAGAAAACTCCATAGTCTTAGCCTACCTTCCATCGTGGATGAAAGAACTGCAGATTAACCTCATTCTAGGTAGACCCTTTGTTAAATACAATGAAACCTTTATGAAATCCATGAGTGATTATGAATGGCCAGTTAACCTTCACTGAGCATGTGGCATATGTTTCTAGGTCGTAGTGTTTAGCATTAACATAAAATGCCTATCTGACTGAGTATGATACTCAAGTCCTTGTGCAGGCTGAGGTTGTGTCACAGTTTGACGGCACCATGGCCCTTCAGCACTAAGCAATCTCTGCAGATAGCCAGGACATGACATGTGAAGAATGTGTGTCTGGTCTTCAATCAGCCAATATAATGTTCATGTATTTCTATCAACACTTTCCAAATATAAATAGTATGTACACAGTGTTTGCTACCCTCTAAATCATCAGTCCTCAAATCATCGAAACATAATGCTTCCCTGAGGGTACAAATATATTGGTGGTTCTCAAAACACCTAGTCCTGCACCTCTTTTCTTTGGAAAATATTGTGCTTCGCTTGGACTTACATAATGGATTACCAGGAGCGTGCTATATCAACAGTTTGTCTCTGTCATCTGTAGTCCTCAGATGGAACATGTTTACCCAGCATGACACAGCCCTGATCTAACCTCTGGCCAGCAAAGCCAGGCATACATTGACCCCTTCTTCTGGCCACAGCTAATCCTGTTCATCATGCAAGACTTCAGGAAACATGAGCCTTGATGTGATATTTTATGCAGCGAATATACAGTATAACCGTATCAACCGTCCTGACTTATAGATTACGTGTGAATTCCATGTCATCATTGGTTGTAAATAGTGACTTTCTGAAAGCTACATGCATTTTGGTGAAGTTCAGCTGCTGGCATGAAGCTTGAATATTACTGGTAGCCTACATGCAACATCTCAATGTAATCTCCCAGTAAGGTACAGATGAATGGGATTGTTGTGTGCCAGTGCGCTTGGATTACAGTGAACAGGTGCTTGATCAGATCTAAGATTTATGAGGTATTTGTGCAATGAATTTGCTCTAATGCAGGGTGTTTTCCAGCATTTGGCAGAAAAGAACATTAAAACAAGGATGTCCTATGTAAGGGTTACCTGCTAAGGCTAAGACCCCCGCTCCTGTACAAGAACTTTTGATTTGTTTAAGCTCTGATGAAATACAGATAGAGGATTTTCAGTCATGTTTATGGTCTTGTATTTACAAATGAAAAAACAGTAACGTAAAACTTCTCAGTATCTTATAATCTACATGGGTTTCGATGACACACTGTAGATATAGCATGACCTGTTTTGACCTTTAACATTAAGCTTGTCAAATGCACACATATCTCTGAAATGACTCACTGAAAGTTAACACAAACATCTCATATATTATATATTATCATGTATTATATATTGTGTACATATTTTTTCTGTTGCAATTTTAACAGAAATGATCTCTCTTAATGTTTTCAATCTAATCTAACTGTTTTCATATTTTACCATGACATACCAAAATGAGCATAAACTGCCATCTCCAAAATTATTTTATAGTACAGTGCAGATGTACATTTCCTTTAGTATGTGGTAAACTGTTTAGTGTTGTGTTAGTGTCTCTTTTGAGAAACACTATCACAGGCTGACTACAGTTGCAAACATGTAGTGTATCTAGACTGTCATTTACTCATGTGTAGTTCATTCAGCGCCAAGACATACATGTGGTGAGAGCAGGGGCGGCCTGCCAGTATTTGTTTTCCTGCAGAAATAATACAGATGTGTCAACAGCCTTCTTGCTCCACTGCCCTGTGATGCTGAGGAGGATACAGTATTTGAGTGGGGGGCTAGGTGGACATGTTTAAACGGCACCTAAAAACATTCCTTTTTAACCTTAAAATTATTTTATAAACCTTTTAATATTATAATTAGCAACATGTTTTTATTTGTTTTATTATTTATTGATTGTATCCATTATTTTTCATTATGCTTAATTTAAATTGTTTTATTCTTTTACTTGCTTTTTTATTATTATTTTACTCTTCTAGTCATGTCATCTTCCATGTTTACCTGTTTTACCTTTGTTTGTATTGATTTATCCATTATTATTTTGTAATTTTTGTTATGTGTTGATATGTAAAGCACTTTAAGCTGCATTCCTGGTATGATAAGTGATGTTTAGATAAAGTGTATTGTTATTATTATTATTCATAACATAGATAATGTCTTTTAAGGAGGTGCATATAAGATCATGCCTAAGCTGATATGCTGAACACATGCTGTGTGAGGATGAGACCAAGAGTCGCACTATGGAGAGTGTTTGTTGTTTTATACCAGTGGAATGAAGACCTCAGTCTGACAAGTTTAAAAAAAAATCCAGAACAAGGGTTTATTTACGATCATGCATATCAAAGGAGAGAGAAAGCATAGCTTCACATAAAGTTTAACCACATTTTCTGACAAGAACAGAGAAGGTATCAGTTTAAGTATCATAGGTCTGACAGGAGAGGGGGGTGTTTTTCACAGACCTTGTATGACGTGCAGGGGCGGACTGGGGAAAAAAAATGGCCCGGGAACAGTGGCGTAACGTAGTTAAGACGGGTGTTATGCCCTAATCAGGGGCGTAAGGCAGTGGTTCCCAAACCGTATTGGACCGGCCCAACCCCGTCGGCCCACCAGGGTTTCCCCTGTATCCCTGATGCCAAGTCCGCCCCTGAAGACGTGCCCACCCTGGGTCCATCTCTAACGTGTGATATAGATACCTGCTCAACACAGCAGGATGTGCACTCAGATGCACTCATAGAACAACCCTATGGTCTTCGAGACATAACCAAACGCCCCACTCCCTATCAGTGAGGCACAGAGGCACACAGATATAAATGGCACATTCAGGAACACACAGATATCTGCTTCCCCCACTTCTAATTCTATGAAACAAACAGGCATTTGAGGAGAATAATAAGACATTAATATACACGAAAATCATAAGGCTTTAGTTCTGACTGGAAACTCTCTCAAGAGCCAAATGTAATTTGCTAAATCTTAGAAACGAAGTCAGTGTTGAATACTTTGATTGATACAAGGGATGCACGGACATGAATATGGGGACAAACCTTTGTTGCCAGTTAATCTTCAAAATGATGCTGATAGTCAATGTGATGAACAGTGTGATGTAACTGCCAGAGTCCTGGCACTGTGGCGCCGCTGAACAGTTTGCAAATGAACACAGTTGGGACGAAACAGCCGGCTTCATAGCCATGCTCTACCACACAGCAGACTGGACATGTTTTCAGATGAGGAGTTTAATTATCTAAGACTATGGTTACATAATGTCAAATAGTTTGTGTACTGTGGCATTTACATAAGACTGTTGAACAAAAGAGTTTAGTTATTTCAGATTATTGGTCAAACAGTTGTTAATTAGTGTTGGGGCTCAGTTCACATAGGGTTAGAAACAGGATGAAGTAGGGCTCAAATTCATATTTAGTTTTCAATGACTCATCATATTTCATGTCATACCATATGTTCATTCTTTTATCATATATGGCGTATATATGCGTATTGTAATGTCACATTTCTTAAAGGTAAGCACATTCAAGGAATCGCATTGGTCGTCAGTCGTAATCTGGTTATGCCATTGTTGTCGTGGCCACTGACGTGGAAGTGTCATCAGCAGGTGGTGTGGGCTAATCAGGTGCTGCACGAGCTCAGAGCTGCATTAGTCCGAGAGGCCAACACACAGATATGAGCCTGCTAGCCCATAGACACCCCACTGTCTTCTGCTTGTCAGATGGGGACTTGAAAAGTGTTCACTATGAAAATGATGAATTATTATTTTGTCTGGGTCAATGAATTTGGTCAATCCAACCCCCTCATACTAAAGACCATGCTGATCCCTCTTCCCCCTTTGTTGCATGCTGATTGGTTTTTGTTTCATATTTTTTAATATCTATTTATATAAGTTATATTCATTTTATACGTAGTACTATGACTGCCTTGTGACAGCTCAATGGAATTAGGATCAATACTGCTGTGAATGAAATAAAGAGTTGTCATTTGGGCACTGACCTTCAAACATGGCGATGACATTTGCCATCATTCAGTGCTGCACTTAATTATAATGTATTTCAATTCCCTTGACGTCATTCAAAGTATATAGTCTCTTATCATGTTAATGATTACAAGTTCTTGGAGTTGAAGGGCATTTCAAAGTCCCTGCCAGGAACAGAACTTCCTGTACTGATCCATTCAAATGGGAGGATGTTGAATTGAAATGTGACAACCAAGGGGAAAACTCCTTATGGGGGAACCGGAACGGAAGGTTGGGTAGGCCAGACCCAGTTAGCTGGTGTAGGCCAGACCCACGTACAATCTTTACCCCAGCATTTCATGGAACCAGTGAGATATTGTAGCATCAAACATAAAGAGGCATTAGTGTGCCAACTTGCTCCTGCCCAACAGACTTGGCTTGCAGTGACCAAAACAGCACAGTTGGCACTGATAAAAGCAAGCTGGCTTGCTAGTTGATGTCTGTTGGCAATAGTATTTGCTGTATGTTGGCAACACCCTATTGTAAAAGCATAGTCCTAGCAATAGGATAGCAAAATGAATGTGAGTATGATAGAAAAACTAGGAACCTTCAAAAACATACTTGAAAAACTACATAATAGAGTTGTGAGTTAGAGTTAAAGCTTTTTTGATCTGTTTGTATTGCTTTCATGGGTTTAAAGGTCATTGAAAACAATAGTCCGTGTTAGCATTGTGCTAAATGGACAACATTTGAAAATTATCACTCAGGTCCCTGAACTACTGTTAAACAAACCTCTTTGTGTGGCTGCTGACAGAGTCTGATGAATTATATTAATTATGTATGACCAAAACTGCATACATGGCATTGAATAAATTGGCCACTAGAAGTAGATGTTGCGTGTGAAATATGTATTGATAATAATCACTTTACCAGTAAAATTTGTGTGAATTTGATTTCTGCTAGATTTGGCATAAATTGATTTGATGTTAAATAAGCCTTTAATAGTAGTGAAAGTGATATACCATTTATGTCAACCACGACATAATTCAACCATGCCAATGTCAAGCTCTGCCAAGCAACCAAACAGCAAGCTGCCCACCAAGCCTGTTCCTATTGCGTAAGCGCAAGTCAGCTCAGTCCACCACACCAAATTCATTTCTGTAAACGAGGAGAAGTGGTTGTGTTCGGGATTAGAACAGCCTTGTTGACAACATGTGCCTCTTCCAAGCCATGTCTTAATTACCTACTCTCGCAGTAGTCCAATTACCCCGACAGCATAGCTCGCCTGGGACTCATCTTGCAGTGGCACTGAGGATTTGGTCACTGCACACAGTAGCAGAAACAACTGAATATGTGTGTGTGTGTGTGTGTGTGTGCATGTGCGTGTGTGTGTGTGTGTGTGTGTGTGTGTGTGCGTGCATGTTTGTGTGTGTGTGTGCGTGTTTGTGAATGAGGGCATGTGTGTGTGTGTGTGTGTGTGTGTGTGTGTGTTTGTGTGTGAAATAGAGAGAGAGAGAGATAAAGAGAGAGAGAGAGAGAGAGAGAAAGAGAGAGAGAGAGAGACAGGGAGTGTAAATGATCCCCTCCTTGGGAAATGTTACACCATTTACCTATCAACCCATCTGTTTCTGTTTAACATGTTTCAATTTGTTGTTTTGAAATTGCCAGATTGTCTTTAAATCACACTGAGACAATGTGTGTGGTGAGTCTGTCATGAGCATCAGCACAGAATACAGTGACCCCACAAAACCTTACCATGTGTAGCCTGTGGCATGCCTTAATACGTTATGATCTCTGATTAGATCAGTGGGCAACTGGTTTGTTGGGACATTGGGCATTGGGGAAACCGAAATCTGGCCATTGCATGAGTCTCGTTAAACACAACCAACACAAGCACAACCAATGTGACATCTTGTTATACTGAACAGCACACATATACACTGTTGTGTTGAGTCGAAACAAAGACAATGTTTATCAGTGCTTAGTCGACTCATTCACCTAAACACAACAAGAGCATGTCCTCCAACAGGTGTGACACAGTTAATTAATCTGCCAGAAAGCTGGTCTGGATTTAAAATGAGATATCCTTAATCCTATTCAGCGCTAAGAGCTACTGGTGCAGATAGAGTGAGCAGGACGCTCCTAGGCTCATATACAGACCCAGCAGGTGGGAGAGCAAGCGTGCACGTGTGAGAACTAAGGAAGGAAGGAGCGAGAGAGCCAGAGAAAGAGAGAGAGAAAGAGAAGGAGAGAAAGAAAGAGGGGGAGAGAGAGAAAGAGAGAGAAGGAACAAGAAGAGAAGCACAGTGAGAAGCCACCCTCCTCCCACAAAAAAAAAAAAAACAGAACTCAGAACTACAGTAAGGATGGGAAACAGCAAGAGTGGCGCCCTGTCCAAGGAAATCCTGGAGGAGCTGAAGCTGAACACCAAGTACAGCGAGTCCGAGCTCGTCACTTGGTACCAGACCTTCCTCAAGGAGTGCCCCAGCGGGCGTATCACCAAGGAGCAGTTTGAGGGCATTTATGCCAGCTTCTTCCCGGACGCCGACTCCACCGACTATGCACGGCATGTCTTCCGCAGCTTCGACACAAATGCCGATGGTACACTGGACTTTAAGGAGTACATTGTGGCCCTGCACCTTACCTCGTCCGGAAAGACCACACGGAAGCTGGAGTGGGCCTTTTCGCTGTATGATGTCGATGGCAACGGCACCATTAGTAAAAACGAGATCCAGGATATTGTCACGGTAAGAGGGATGGGACAGAAAATAACACAAAACTATCAGGCAGAACTACTGATCTAAATAATCTACACCATCAAAGTCATCACTGATGATTAAATTACAGTTTTCCAGGAGCAATAACAGTTAAGATAATAACAGATGTGGTTCTGGAATATACTGTAGTTTAACTGGGCAATGACAATTAAGAAATATTATACAGTTGTATAAGTGGGGGATGAGAAGGAAGGTTCCAGTTTGACGCCTCTTTTCATAGATACAGCAATAGGACATGGCATCCACCAGTCCAGAATTAGGTCACTGACAGTAAAGATGCTCAAGAGAAGAAGTGCTTAACCAGCTAATTAATTCAATCTCTTAGCGTTGGGCAGCCTAGGCTCAAGGTGGATTATTTTCTTGCTGTGTTCTTCATATCAGATGGCTGAATCAGCTGCCATTTGACCCATGTGACAGCGAGTGTGTGTCACGTTGTGTTTTGACGCAGGCAATATTCAACATGACTCCCTCTGAGGACCAAAAACATCTTCCAGACGACGAAAGCACGCCCGAAAAACGAACAAACAAAATCTGGAACTATTTCGGAAAGGATGAAAGTGGTAATTTTTAGTATTAAGTATAAGCTTGACGTAATGCAGCCCGAAGGTTGACAATTATACTGATCAGAAAAATGAAGATGGTCTTATATGTGATATAACATACACGTATGCTTTCAGTACTATACTGTTTAAACAGTTTTGATTCAGAACCCTCCAGTTTTCCAGCAAAATTTTACTCGGTAGTCCTAACAGTACGATAAATAGTCCTAATAATCTAATTTTCACACTTTATCACAGATAAAATTAAAGAGGGGGAGTTCATACAGGGCGTGATGGACAACGTCGACATCCTTCGGTTGATGCAGTACGATGAGCCGCAGAAGATCCAAGACAAGCTGAAGGAAAAGAAACAGTAAAATGTTTAATGGATGACATGGATCACTTTAATCCATATCTACTGTAAAGACTGTTCAAAGCCTCATTGTTTACTCAGAGAAAACACATACAAACACATATACACATCCTGTCTCTCTTCACTGATCAGGGATCTGGATATGTGCAAGGCTGAACACAATAATCGTGTGCGTGTTCATTTTATTTTCAACATAGCACAAAGTTCCAGTCTAAAGTCGCAGTTTGACCATGGCACGAGAGGACAGCCGCCAAACCCAATACAAGGCAGAGGTCCTAATCAAGCCTAGAGTTCAGTTCAAACTAGATTTCAGTTCACTGAGCGTTTCCCAATACCTCGGACCACTACTGTGATAGCTACTTGTAACAACAATACCAGACAAATCGTCAATAGAGTCGGTGTTCTTGCCCTTCTTCTGATGAATTCTCTTAGAATCTTTGTCATTTTTAGATCATTATGGGCAATGGTTTTGTGTAATTGTACTGAATAGAAAGCTAATTAGGGTTTTTATTTTTGTGTGTGTGTGAGAGAGATTTGCTACTGTAACCGATTGTTTTGTTATGTTATGTAGTGTGCTTTGTAGGACTATTTCCATAGAGATGTGTTGTCACCAGGCTAACCTACAGCAACCCTCTTTAATCCAGCATATCTAAGATCCCGTTGGGTTCTGAGATGACGGTTTTGATTGGTTACGTACTTGCATGGACGGATAAAGAAACCACGGGCCCCTGGGCCTGGACATGTTAAGAGAGAGACAGAGACAGGTTTGCCCTTTTGAGGGAATAGCATAAGGTATATTGGAGTGTTAAAAAAAAAAAACATCCTTCATCACTGTCGCGCATAAGGTATATTGGAGTGTTAAAAAAAAAAAAACATCCTTCATCACTGTCGCATTAATTTTGTGACACTTTGACATCCATATGATCGACAAAATTTAGAAAGCAGGGTCTGTTTTACCTACGAACCTTCCCGCACTGGCTGCATTGTCTATAGTTATGGCACACATGCACATTTTCTAACACAGCACAGGTACACTCAATTAAAGCCATTAGCAAATGAACAAAATACACCTTTCAACCACAAATAAGAGATACATAACAGCGACTTCACGCAGAGGCTCTGGCTTAGCTTAGCTTAGCTCATGGGCCCCTGGGCCCGGTAGGCCCGTTCGTTAATCCATCCCTGCGTACATGCAAATCTCTGCACCTCGGCCTCACAGTCATTGGACCATACTTGCCTTTTAGACATTACCAATGAAATGCTTGTGTGTTTTGCTTTGGTGACATAAACCGTTGGCAAACACTACACTTCAGGTGAGAGGATGGAAATCACGTCACATTTCACACACTATGTAATTCCATTCACAATCTACAGTGCTGTAGTTTTGGTCTCCAAAGAGTGAACATGTGTTATCTTTCTATCAGTTTTTTTTTGGATCTACATATGTTGCTTTTAATAAACAAAATGTAATTTCATTCAATTAATTTCTGTTTTGAGTGAAGAAACTTCTGCAAAACTGAGATTGAGCTAGATGCATACCTTACATGCTGGTTATCTGATAGAATGAATTACTTCTAGAGTTAATTTGATTGCCTCTGACTGGAAAGGAAGATATCCTAAGGTGAGCGTTATTATGTATGAGGTTCTTATATGCAATATCTCTTCAACAAAGGATCTAGGCTTTACTGAAGCTTTTGGAGTTAGGCCAAAAATACCAGGCTTATTTATCTGAGGGGTAACTGGTCAACGCTAATGCTCGTCCTGGTTTTGTGGCTCCCAACGGCCAATGGCAATCAGCCGAAAGAGCCAAGCCAAAACGTTGATCATCTGCTTAAGAGGGCAAATCCTATTTTCTTAAAACTCCAAGTAACCACAGGGGCTATTCATTTGTCAGGAGGGCCAACCAAACACAGGGATCTGAAATCAAATGAGGTACAAGAGTCAGGCTACCCACGCAGGATAAGACTTCAGTCCAACCTGGAACATGAGGACTGGCAGTAAATACACACAGGATTTTTCTCTTTTCATTTTATTGTGGACAAATTCAAAACAAACTTGACAATTCCGTAAACATTTGAGTTGATGAATTCTGTGTTATGAGTGGAGACCGTTCACCAATTTAAAATCAACGTTTTACAGAGATTCGTAAAAATGCATTTACAAACACATACATTTAATTGAACGACTGAGCCAAAAAACCCACAGACCACACATCATTGACCACACTTATCAACACAACAATGCAACATGGAAGATATACTCAGAGGAACCTCTCTTCTCTTTCTGAGAGGTTGGCCTGGGAGTGGTTAACAACAAGTTAACTCAAACATGCCCAAAATACACAAAACTCAAACCAGTTAATAGTGTTGTGCTGCCAGCCTCTGTATATAAATATACAACATACTGTTAAAATCAGGCCCAAACAAATACAGGCTATATAAACTGATAATAGAACCACAATAGCACTGAATTTAGATAATGGGACACTTTTTGAGGTATTGGTTCGATGGAGAGGATATTGAATCATATAGTATGCACTGAAGCTCACACATACAGTCAGACTTCCACATATGTAACTGTGGTAACTTGAGGGCCATGTCATAAGACTGACACAATCATGTCATAAATGTGCCATGGCAGATATTCTGTCCTTTCATAAGTTATCATGACAGTTCATCAGTTCATGTGCAATGACTTGACAGTGTCATGGTACCATTTCTGACAACAATGACAACAGGTGTCATAATTGTAGATTATGAGTTTGCCACATGCTACTACGCTGCCACTCTGATATCACTGGACACTGAGTGTCATAACTCCTGATAGTGTATGTCACTTGCTATGGTTATGCTAGTGTTATGATGCAGAATTTAAGTGAAGTGTTACTGTTTCTTTCTTCTGGGCGTATTCCATCTCTGATCAGTGGGATGCTTTGTTCCACAGAGGAAAGTTGTTTTCATTGTCTCTCGCTTTTGTCATGTCATGGTAAAACCAAAGAAAACCACACAGCACATCAGTTTAGGTTGTTTTAGTGCTGTGCGTCAGTGTATCCAACCACAGCGCAACAATCTAATCCCACAGGAACACATTTATTTGGGATTCTCTCATGTTTTCATTATTTGACGTCTGCATACACATTCTACACATTCTCTGGTAGATTAATGACACGTTGCTGCAACAATAAATGTTTCGAGCAAACCAACCTCAACAGACTTCTTGTAAACAGACATTTTATGGATTTAAGATGTATATGAGGGATCTCTGGTGCAACAAATATGTGTGCCAATTTCACTCTTTTGTTAAATTTCTAGTAATGGTAATAGCAATAATAACAGACAATGAATGTACCTAATTTATAGAATTTATATAATGGAATGTATAGAAAATGTATGCTAAGAGCACACCCCTCTGAAAAGAATAAACAAATAAAAAACTAAACTAAAAAATTAATCAAACTAAATAAAGCACAAACTGTATTTACAAATACATACAAATATCGATTATATAGCTATGACATGGATTATATCACGAACATTCCAAGGCGTTTGACCTTTAGGCACTAAAAGGTGTACATTGTAACAAAAGCCGCCATTTTCAGTGACATCTACTGCACTATTACCCTTTGAACTTTGATCTGGGATAAGGAGACCCCCTGTGCTGAACCTGTCACCTTAGGAGGAGTTCACACGAGAGGCCTCTCAGCAGACTGTGCAGCGAGGTGCCACTGCCGCTGGGTAACATCATGGTGCCTCTGGCCTGGTGAGGGTGGGATCCTCCCAAAAGATGGATAAAAAAACCTCCACTTCAGCTGTCAGTATGTTACATTCTGACCAGTCATACAGGCCGACTGCTGAAGGGCCACACAGTTAATCTAGGGCGGCTGAGGAGGCTAGGTATGGGTTATTGGGGCACCAATATCTCGTCTCAGAATATCAGCTTGGGCCACAGTCCTGTTTCCTAAAGGTTTCCTAACAGGTACACATCTGAAAGGTCTGGTTTTGTTCAAGCTTAATCTGGGAGACGGGTAAGAAGTGACAGCCTGCTAAATTGTCACATACACACGGCAGATACAAACCCCCTGTGCTTTATTTAGGTTTGAGATTCCTATTTGGGTGGCCAGGGTTCAGAAGGGCATGAATTAGTAAAATAATGTAACAGAATTTGCGTAGGTGCCAAATATCAGTTAAAACACTAAACTACATAAACCTTTCACAAATGTTTTAGTCATTTTCCAACAACATCTCACGTACTGTACATTCCTCTATTGAAAAAGTCTTATACATCTTTCAGTAAATTTAATCTATATAAATATATAATATTCATGCAGAATGTTCTTTTGATATTCATAGTTCACTTCTATCAAACAAGGTTTAATTCTGTACTGACTGTTTTCTGAACAGTTGCGCCAAGACCACTCAATTTTATAGCAATGTGTTTTATATCTGATGGTGTCCATTCTGCTGTATGGCACTGGGAAACCTCTTAATGGTAGAGGAGTGTCGCAGATAACATACGTGCAAAATTTAAAATTTAAAATTTAGTCAGCCATGTTGACCAAAAAGTGTTGATATGACACCCAAAACATGTATTCAAAACGTGGATGTTCTGTTAAGTCCACTTTCACTTTTTTACTTTCTCAGCAACATTATCACTGGATGGAGAGATGCAGTGTCATGTATGTCAAAGAAGTGTGGACTGAAAGAAAACAAAGGAAAAAGAACGTCAGAAAGAAAGAAAGAGAGATTGAGAAAAAGGAATTTACAGAGAAGGAGAGGCCCTTGAGTAAATACTTGAAATGAAAAGAGTGGGGTTTTTACACTTTTGAATTTACACAGAAGCATGATGCCAAGGCATCGCCTTAATACCAGTAAAATCAGCTGCATGTTCAGTCCAGAAGAGGGCGCCCTTCGCTCTGCATCTAAATGCTGCTGCTGTCCGCTCCATCACTAGATGTATTATGGGAGGTGAAGTCCATGCTGACACCGGTGGATGCCATGGATGATTAGAGTAGAGAGAGCAGTGAATGGGGGGGGGGGGGGGGGTCTGAGGAGGAGGAAGGGGAGGAAGGGGGGAGGGGTACCTGCGTGGGTCTCAGCCACTCATGCACACCAAAATCCCAATTTGACCCAGATTTGTGGTACCAGCAGGGACGGGTGTCCACTAAATGTCCATGTCCACGGGCCTCACATGGCCTGTCTTGTGCTCCTGCACCCACAGCTCTCTGTCTTTGGCGGGGTCCACACTCCGCAGGAGCTGGTCAACCGGCTCCAGAGTCTGTCAACACAAAGGCAACCAATACATTAATCAATCAATCAATCAATCTGTCTGCCAGTCATTGAGTCAGTCAATCAATCATTATTAAATACTGACAAGGGAGACAGCTCGGCAACCCTGTAGTCAGTTCAGGGGAAAGCATTACACACTCCGGAAAAGCAGAGTCAAGGCAAACCCCAAGGTGACCTAGGAAGTAATCAAGTAATCAGCGAGTGAGTGCTCATTAGTTCTGCTCTCAGCACAGCAGGACAGCCGAGCAGCGCTGCAGTAAAGCAGCCCACGCCAACAGGGAGAGCGAAAAGCGAGCTGTGTGTGTGTGTGGGGAGCAGTGTGTGTGTGTGGGGAGCAGTGTGTGTGGGGAGCAGTGCTGTGGGGAGCGTGTGTGTGGGGAGCAGTGTGTGTGTGTGGGGAGCAGTGTGTGTGTGTGGGGAGCAGTGCTGTGGGGAGCAGTGCTGTGGGGAGCAGTGTGTGTGTGTGGGGAGCAGTGTGTGTGGGGGCGAGGGGGTGTTTGGCACTGGGCTTCCTTCCCTCCAGCGCTGTGTGAGAAGGAGAGCCTGATAAAGGCCTTAATCAATCACAGTCACATTCACACCGTTAGCTTAGGGCCAGCGAGGGCCGCTGACGCTCAAAAATGTCCTCTCTGGTGTATTAGGGGATGCTCTCGTTAGAGTTTTGGGAGATCTGCGGAGGAGATCCCCTTCTATAAAAGATGACTCTGGAAGCTCTAAGCAGAGCAGTCAGTGTGTGAGTCTGAGGAGACCCTCATGATGTAACCCACATCAGTGAGTCAGCAGCCTTGGACTGGGTTTCCCCCGGTCCCCGTCTCAGAACTCCAACCTCGTCTAGTCTCAGTCCCCACTCAATGCCAAGTCAGAACAGAACCATATAGGGGCCAAGAGATGGGCTGGCATGTGGCATATCATTCCTGATTGCATTGCATCAGGGGTACAGAGACTATGGCTTAGATACGCGCTAGGCTTGGCTGCTTTATTTGGGGATGTCTATGCGATGATCACTGTAAGCCTCCGCAAAAAAAGCCTAAGAGATCTGTCTGATGGCGACTGACTTATTGTTGAATGGCTTTTCTGCACACCATACAGCAGTATTTACACAGTGTTAGGATAAGGGTGAGGATGTTGTATTGTTATTAAAGAACATGTTGTTCATGGAACGAAATGAGTAATAGTAATAAAAGCAGCAATTTTTCTGTGTGTTAAGTCTGCTTGAGGTTCCTGCCTATTCTCTCAGCTATTCAGCTCAGACAGAACCAAGTGACGGAACCTCATGAGCCCCCCCCCCCTATCCGCTCCACACTGGAGTACACTTTACATGCTTGATGCAATACTATGTCACCAACTTTTCATGGCATACTATTTCCACTTATGCATTTCATTTAATCATTTTTCCATTTTCCAAGCATGCGTGTGTGACGGAAGGCTGCTTAGACTCACGCTTTGGTTGAACATGTCCGTCTCGTGCCTGAGCGTGGTGTACTGACGCAGGTGCTGCTGAATCATCTCCACCCGCTCCACCTCCAGGCGCTCCAGCTCCTACAGAGGGAAGGAGAAGGGTTGAATGGAACACCACCCAAACACGCTGTTTAAACTAGTCAGAATCCTTTCTACTAAGGAGTGATTTGTATATTGTATTTACCGAAGTTGAGGTGACCATCTCCTCAAACCAATTGGACTGGGAATGGTTGTAGAGGTCAACGCAGCGCATGAGGTCATCTCCTGTGGAAGGAACAGTGTCACAGTGGTCAGGTCAGTGAGGCAGTACTCTGTATCACCACTAGGGATCAGCCTGTTGCCACAGAATGCAGCCTGCTTTTCGTTTCAGCACGTAATTTAAACTGCAGTGTCTGGTGCTTATGCTAAAGCACACAATACACATTATTACAGCAAGCTCAAGTGGAGGGGGAACAACAGTGGAAAGAAAGACTGAGTGATTGAAAAAGAAAGTGATATAGCAAGAGCATGTGTGTGAGAGTCTCTGTGTGTGTGTGTGTGTGTGTGTGTGTAAAAGATAGGGAGAGACAGGGTGTGTGAGTGTGTGTGTGTGTGTGTGTGTGTGTGTGTGTGTTTGTGTGTGCGTGTGTGTGTGTGTGTGAAAGAGATAGAGAGAATGAGAGCATGTGTGAGAGAGAGGGAGTGAGAGAGGGAGACACATGGTGTGTGTGTGTGTGTGTGTGCGGGGGAAAGAGAGGATATTCACCGAGCAGAAATCAGCCTGTCTGAAATAAGAACACATTTTAATCTGTATGGAAATGAGAAACAGACCCCCTGTCTAATGACATGCATTCGTTTCAGCAGAGCAGGAGAGGAGTGGAGAGGAGCGGAGTAGAGCACCCTCGTCATAAGCCACTGTGTCTCCCTACAGAACAGAGCGGAGGGGGGGGGGGGGGGGGGGGGGGGTGGTGGTCTCATAAGGTTCCGGTATAGGGGGGAGACTGCTGGGGGCGTGGGGATGCTCTCCTGCAAAGACGAAGCAGCCAGGAGTTTGCACATCACACAATATTACCCCCACTGTTGGAGGGACCATTGGGGAGGGGCAGGGGGTCCTGGGTTAATGATCTTTGTGAGAACTTAGTTGTGGGGAAAAGAAGAAAAAAAAGAGTAAAAGAGAAAATGAGCGTTTGTTTCAGTACTGTTTTGCAATTCTGCTTGTTTCCTTGGCCAATTATCTTCCCATGCGAAAGTGCCTGCTTGTGCAAAGCAAAAACATGCATGATAAATGAACATGTACATGGATATACTGGAGTATGTGTGTAAGTGTGTTTCTGTACAAAATCTACGCATGAGAGGAAAATTGTACACTGCAGGTAAACATACTGTTTATATGTGTGTGTAGAGATGAGGTCATATGCAGTAAATGAAGTGGTTAAGCTAAGTTAAGTACTGCCATCATAAAGATCTGTCACCCGTGTATGTGTGTGTAAATACATATATGTGTGTGTGTTTGGATTACTGTTGAGCTGAATTTGCTGCACAAGTCTATTCCCTTGAAGTGTGGGTCGTCAAGTGCACATGTGTGCATGTCTGTGTGTGTGTTAATACACAAGTGTTTATTACATAGCACATGTACACCCACGCCAGTCCCTGTCCCCCTGGGGCTGGTTTCCCCCCCATCAGAGCGTGTGAACCACATCCTGGACTCCTCCTCCTCCTCCACCTCCTCCTCCTCCTGTTGCTCCCCGGGCCCGAGACGGGACCTGCATTGACACCATTGCCGGGGGGGGGGGGGGGGGGTGGCCAACAGATTAGCATTCTGGGATTCTGGGCCGTAGCTAGTGGGCCCACTCCCGCCGGGTCCATTAGATCCGTAAAAATAGATCAGCGCAGCCTTTCCCAACACCGTTTGGAACTGCTACAGTGATGGCTCAGCTCGCCACAGCGCAGGGGTCTGGTCCTCTGCCAGGGGCTCCTCTGTCTCTTTTCTCTCTCTCTCTCTCTCTCTCTCTCTCTCTTTCTCTCTCTCTCTCTCTCTTTCTCAGACTCTCAACTTCTCACACTCTTTCGGTCTCTCTTCTTTCTCTCGCTCTTTTCCGCCCCCTCTTCCTCTCTCCTCGCTCATTCTCTCTCTCTCTCTCTCTCATTCCAGCACTGTTTTCCACCTTGTCCATCACGCCTCCAGCTAGACCATAAAAACACAGCGGGAACACTCCCCCCCCCCCCCCCCCCCCCCCCACACACACTTTCATTTACAGCAGTGTAAGCAAGAGAGAGAGACAGAAAGAGAGGAAGAGAGAGAGGGGGAGAGAGAGAGAGAGAGAGAGAGAGAGAGATGCTCCTGCGCCAAGAGTGGGCTCTGGGAAGCAGCTTATGCAACACAAAAGATGAGTTCACTCTCTATGATAGCGAGGCTTAGTCCTGCGGAAAGGCGATCCAGGGGTTAGACAAATGGGGTGAGCAGGAGGAGAGGAGAGGAGCTAAAGAGGGGGGGGGATAGAGAGAAGCAGAGAGAAAGTGAGAGAGGTAGAGGGAGGCATGGAGTGAGAAGGAGAGAGAGAAATAACAACGGGGAGAGGAGAGAGATGAGGATGCTATAGGACTGAGTTTTTGGACTGTGAAACCAGCTCAGCATAACAATGCAGGATCCTGTAGGGTTCAGCTGGAGACATTCTGCCTCACTGTTAAATGCACCGAGACAATGATAATGGTTTCACATCGGCTGTAACAGCAGAGTCAGGTAATGGAGATTTGCTGAAATGTTTTGCTGAGTTTTCGGAACCTCACAGTGATTACCAGCATATCATTACATGTGTCCCAGACTGCTGAACTCGTAGAAAATTAAATGTTCCAGTCAGGACCACTCAAATAAAACATCCATTTAAAAGTTTAGGTGGGTTGGTGTCTGAGCCACTTTGTTTCCCTATTTACATAACCTGTGTACGAACATTGTTTATTTTGAGTAAAGCCACAGAACGGTCAGCTAGAGGACAATGAGGAGCAGCTTAATGAATGCACCTTTAAGGCCACATTACTATACGTGAGTGAGGTGAACAACGGTCATCTGTCATGATGTCCGAAGGTAATGTGATTCCAAAAATGATTGGTCTGATCTGGTCAGCTGTCAACTGATCATCTTCTGACAAGGGGTGGTACCATAGCTTTGTTGGATCTCACGCTACGGTTCACTCAAATTCACAAACAAAAAGCTTCAGCCTTTAACAGATACATGATTAAATCTCGCAGTGGGTCTTGGGGTACCAGAGATAGCAGTCGTGTTTTCTAAGCTACTTCATTCTTAGCTTTTACATGTGATTGTCTCACTCCACTCTTCTTTCCAAGGTGGTGAATGCAACATCAGTAGCCCTGCACAGTTCTGTCAGAAGATGAGCCTTCAAGGACTTTCGCTGCATACTCCTACGCTCAAATCAAAGGCCCCAGAAAAAAAGCTTTTTGGGGGTGGTTATGTCTTTGCAGCGCTTGACAGGCTCAGCTAACGTGTCTCACCTGCTTGTGTGGACTTGCGGCGGGCCTTTTTGATGTCTTCCTCGGTCTTGTTACTCAGCTTGATCTCCAGCTGCTGGGTCTTCACATCCAGGTCCTTCTGCCGGTCAGCCAGTGCTTTACGGGCCTGAGAGAGGGGACAAAGTGCTGATAAAAGCTTAAGCATTAACACCCTGAACTCACACACTCCCAATGACACAGCACCACTATCGGCAGTCAGCCTTCATGAGAGTTCTTTGGTCATGAATGCCATGTAGCCTACCTACTGTCCTCCAGATAAAATGAGAACATAATCACTGTCTCAGGTGAATCACTGTCTCAGGTGAGGCTTAACACAATTAAAGCCACCAGGAAGAAGTGACCAGTGCAAGAAAGACTCTATTTCCCATGGAACTCCATGCTCCAGAACCATGTCGACCTAGACTGAGGCAGCTTGGATTTAATTATTCCATGAATGCCTGGCTGATAATGTTCTTTTAACATTTCCTCAGTCACTGAAAATTAAAACATACAATTACGATTTGTTCACCGTCATGGCTTAATCATGGGGGACCTAAGTTGCTGCCGGAGAGAACCGTGCGAGTAGGACTCAGCATGTGCCCATGTCCCTGTGGACCCTAAGTCTCCAGGCACCTAATGACCTGTTTATTACCCACCATCACAGCCTCTCTGTGTGACGGAGGCTCACAGTGAGAACAGGATAAAACTGCTTAATGAGACTAGTGCGTGTTAGCGCAGCGTGAATCAGGTGTTACAGACAGAAGCGTGATGAGCTGGGACAGGCAGCCCACAGAGATGTCCTCTTGGTTAGGCTGTGATCGACACATTCTCAATTTACAATGGCATCATGGGAAAAACTAAAAAGAACCCTAATTAAGACTGGTACAAGGCAAACATGATTTTTCCCTAGCTACTACTCTTTGAAGTTCACAGG
Source organism: Sprattus sprattus (assembly GCF_963457725.1). Classification (NCBI taxonomy): domain Eukaryota; kingdom Metazoa; phylum Chordata; class Actinopteri; order Clupeiformes; family Clupeidae; genus Sprattus; species Sprattus sprattus. The sequence goes on from NC_137916.1 coordinate 20,654,752, forward strand.
CTGGAGACAACTTGTTGAAATTTTAATAGAAGAAGTGGACTAGAAAAACATGTTGAAAGCAAATGCCAGCAAGACAATGGCTACAAACCTTTCATCTAAGACACACCCCTACTTTCTGTTTGTCTGTTCATTCAGCCAAAGATCATCAATCCTTGGGATTAAGAAGAGAAATCACGAATGCCAGTCAGGCTGTAATCGATTCCACTCACATTTAGCCCATATTTCACAACGTTTGTCACCTTTACACCTCTGGGTTACAAGTCTAATGCACTGAGGACTGGCGCAGTCGTAAACTAGAAGAGAATTCCACCCACTTTTCAGCAGGAGCAGGTGTAGTTTTTCGATTGACGGATTGACACACGTGACTGAAACGGGAACACGCACCTTCTCCACGCCCGCGTAGCGACTGAGGAGCTGCTTCCTAAGGTCGGCGATGTTGTGCTCGTACTTCTTCATGTCCTTCTTGAAGTTGTCCCCGCGGAAGATCAGCAAGGGCTTCTCCACTTCACTCTGGAGCTGTGGGAAAACACACAACCCATGGCATTGGCACACACATGTACATGTGCAGATGCAAACACACACATACATACACATGGATATAAACACACACACACACACACACACACACAAGCTCACGTGCACAAAATCCTTTGCTCGGCTTGAGGACATAGCCAGAGAACATTTTTGGCCTGTGTGTTCGTGCGTGGGTTTCTGAGTGTGTTTGTGCGTGCGTGTGTGTCTGAGTGTGTGTGTGACAGAGCATTTCTCCCAAGATATAATGTCTTAGACATTTGGAGCTGAGTTTGAGCTTCATCTGCTTTGGGAAAAGAATTGTGTTTGGACTAAGGACAGCATTTCTGCATCAGCAGTAATTGCACTGCTTTGAGAGTGAGCGACTGCTGCTGTTTGTCATGACTTGGTTCACAATGAATCCCCCGGAAGAGAAAACTTTAAATGCACTATGACACGGGAATGTGGACTCGCTAAGGAAATTCATGTGCAGAGCAATTCAACACTTTCTTTAACACATCTGAAAATACATTCCCTAAGAAGGTGTGGGCAGTTTGACAAGAATACGCCAGAAGTGTGACTGCACGTGCAATTCATTCTGAGCGGGTTTTCAACATCAAACTGCACCTTACACAGGTTTTAATATTGAGTGGGAATGTATCTGAGCGTGAAAGAGAGAGAGGGAGTGAGAGGAAGAGTTGGAGAAAGAGAAGGAAGAAGGAAGGAGAGGGAAAAAGAGAGACAGCATGCATATGTCAAAGAGAAATCAGTTACTAATTAGATGTAGTTAATGAACACTAGATACACACTAAACTCATTTCCACAGATAAGAAATCACTTTGATGGCTACATCATCTCATCTACATGAGTTACTGAGGAGCCTTCGGATACTAGAGATGGCTTGACGCTTAATGTCCTGTTGAACAGCCTCTTCGGGGTCCATTAAGAACATCTTCTTAGGCCTCTGGCTAACCCTGAGTTTTGGTTTCGCCTCAGCTGGGTACCTTAGAGGAGAACTTGAGATGGACATCAGCTTCATCAGACAGACTCTTCTTGAGCTGAGCCCACGCTTCACCCAGGGTCCTGGGGAACCAGCATTAACACAAACAGATGAGCTGTACAAGGTCAGCCAACCTACACATGCATGTAAAACGATATCCATACATGAAAAAAACACATGCATGCATACATACACAAACACTATACATACTAACACACACACCACACACACACACACACACTCACACACACACACACACACACACACACACACACAGACGGATACTGTACACAGACACACACACACACACACACACACACACACACACACACACACACACACACACACACACTCACAGACAGATGCTCGAGGGATACTGGCCGTTTGACCATGACCTTGTGAGAGTACTCACCCTTCCTCCTGGGCTGCTAGGGGACTCTGGGAGAGCTTGGCGAGGTTCTTGGCATACTCTTCCTCAATCTTTATCCTTTAGAGAAGACAGGAGAAGAAGCGCACACACACTGAGAGTGACATTGACAGAGAGCAACACAAAGAGAGAAATAGTGTGTGTGTGTGTGTGTGTGTGTGTGTGTGTGTGTGTGTGTGTGTGTGTGTGTGTGCGTGTGTGCGTGTGTGTGTGTGTGTGTGTGTGCGTGTGTGTGTGTGTGTTTGTGTGTGTGTGTGTGTGTGTGTGAAAGAGTGATAGAGAGAGAAAATGAATGAGAAGGGTAAAAAGAGGGATAGATAAAGAATGAGGCTCATTAAAAAGGGAGGGGAAGAGTGGTGACCTTATTGGGGAGATCTTTAATCTCGCCTCGGAGACGCCAGGCCCTATGATGAATGACTGCAACCCTGCTGAAGCCTTACTCTCTCTCTTCCTCCATCTCTCTCTGTCACACACACACACAAACACACACACACTCACACTCACACACACACACAAACACACGCACAAACACACGCGCACACACACACACACACACACACACACACACACAAACACAACACACACACACACTCATACTATGTTTCTTTTTCTCTCTCTCTGAATGGTTGGTCACTTCACTGGACTGCAAAATGGGATGAAAGACTCTCAGTGAGGCCAGCCACGGCCATCTCTCAGTACCTGGGGCCCAGGGCGCCGGTCTACCCCACACTCACCCCAAGAGGAGGCTCAAGGGCATTAATAATCCTGACTGCTAAATACACACAGAGAGCACACTAGCTAATGCCATGGGAAAGCTAAATACTTGCAGACAAGAGAGCATACACTACTGGTTATGTAAAGACCCATAGACAAGGGGGGGGGGGGGGGGGTTGGGGTTATGCTGAGGGTTATCTAAAGACACGCAGACCAAACAGGATATGGTGTGGGATGGGTGTCCTCAGTGTTGTTTATCAGGCTTATGATGTCACAGCAGGGTCAAGCCATTTGCTTTGGGGTCAGACAGCGAGCACAGTGTGCAAGGCCACTGATTTCATTAAGGGAGGGTGGCAGGGAATTTAACTGACAGTGATATAAATTGCCTGAATGTGTGTGAGCATGAAACAGACAGTTTGAGTCTGTCTGTGTGCATGTCTGTGTGTGTGCTTGCCTGTGTGTGTGTGGGTGTGTGTGTGTGTTCATATGTCTGAGTGATCCTATGTCTGTGTGTATACTCATGTATAGGTTTGAGAGGTGAAAGTAATTGCCTTTTCCTGGCGATATCTCCACAGTCTATTTCTCTGGTCAGTCCCTAAATCCCTGCGGGGTTAGGAAGGGGTCAACGCCAGGCTACTCAATAATTAAAAGCCTATTGACAAAAGCCCTTTTGTCACATCAAGGCACTTTAGTGTTTTTAGAGTTCAGCTAAAAATGCAATAAAGCAGCCATTACTGCTAGTTCATCATTTCTCACTTTCACCCAGAACAGATTTATGTTCCCCGGGGTGCTCCCCACTCCTGCTGTAAATCAGAGAACTACGAGAGACACGGAGGAGCCGTACTTCACGATTAACGCCGTGTCAAGAGAGCGTCTCAGTGGTAACGAAGCCTGAGAGACGCAGACGTGAAGACAGGGACAGGGACACGCACTGAGCCATAAACATCAGATGGATCAAGGCAGATGACATGGCACTGGGGTGACTGGGGAATTAGTCACCAGAAGTTAGCCCGAGACCGAAGTCTGTTTTGAATATTATATTCATTGTTGTTTGCTTTCGATCTGCTCCTTCACAAGTGTATTCTCATGATGGACAAAAACAAGACCGCTTTTCACATTCACACATACAGATCTATACTAAGTATCCTCTGACTAAAACACCAGTGAGGAATAAAAAAATAAACCATTTCACACACATTCACAAGTGTGTTGGAAGGAACAGTTTTCGTGATGTTTCATAAATAAGTACACTTTAAGTAAGCACACTTAAAATAAGTACAGTTTAAGTAAATACACTTTAAATAAGTACACTTTAAGTAAATACACTTTAAATAAGTACACTGAGATACACAGGCCTTCCATTCCTCCATTTCCAACAGCTCTGTTTATCGCCTAACTGCAAACCACAGGCTTTCACTATTTTACTCAAAGGATGCAGCCAAATAACAAGTGGGAGGGGCTCTGGGTCCTTTCCTCCACCAAAGCGGACCAT
>NC_137916.1:20663894-20668894 GCF_963457725.1 Sprattus sprattus
TCTGTCCGCACTCCATCCCATTCATTCTGGGAGCCAATTCTTCTCCCCTTTTTGTTATGGAATCCACGAGTGCTCCATCAATCCATGCCAAAGTTGCGGTGTGAAGCGAGTGAGGTTGGTATGAGATTGTGTGTGTGTGTGTGTTTTGGTTCCTTCGTGTATGGCATGGAATGGAGGTGAGTGTGTGCATGTGCTGGCAGCAGTGTTGTTTTTGGCAGGCATTTTAGATTTAGTTTTAGTCTTAGTCTTTTTGACGAAATGCTTCTTAGTTTTAGTCCCATTTTAGTCATTTCTATCTTTGAAAGTTTTAGTCTAGTTTTAGTCTGACGAAAACTCAAAAGGTTTTAGTCTTGTTTTAGTCCGACGAAAACTCAAAAGGTTTTAGACAAAAATCAAATATACATAAGATGCGTGTATTTATTTAATAGGCCAATACATTTATCATAAGGAAACACACTGGCCTTCAGCTGCCTTTTGAGGTTTGTGGTATTTTTTTCCTGTGAGTTTGAAGCCGCAGCATGAAGTTGTGGTCGTGGCTTCGTCTCCGTGACCGTCGTTCGACTCGGCTCCCTGTCCCCGTACTGCCCGTACAAGCAGGGCTGGAAATTAACTTTTTGGCTGGTAGATGAAATTTTTTACCAGCCAATCATATTTTTTACCGGCCAAAATTAAACCTGCCATTTCAGACTTACTCTGACATTGTTTGATCTAAACAATCTTTGCCTATGATTTTAATATTATGTTAATCACTCTCAGAATGGATTAAAAGAAATCAACCAATATTGCCCAATTGGCTGGTGACTGCCGCAACACGCGCTGTATGCTATACCCAGGCATCCTTAAAGGCCCTCCTTAACTATACATTCATTATTTATTTTACTTTTGCATGACCACAATTTTTTAAAGCACATTCAAGAGTTGGCTATTAAAAATGTACTTCAGATGAATTAATTTAACCTCATAAGAAGCGCTGCATTAGGTCTACTAAAAAAAAATCTAAATTAAGCTTTGAAATGACACCTATATGATAGATAAATATTGTCCAACTAACACTACAGCATGGATATTCAAAAGCTTATCATACTATAGTCTTACTGATCTGACAAAAAACCGTATTGAAAAAAACTAAGGGAAGGCAAACATTACCTCTGCTTCACTGAAGGGGGCGTGCGAGAGCAAAGGAAAAAAACTTACCGGAGCATGAAAGTGTAGTGGGCGAAAGGCTTGATGTTTTGAATACATGTGTTACACAAAATACAATGAGCCACCTACTGCAACATGCCCTTGGTGTAGCTGTAGCTGCTGTTGTGGCTGTTGTTTCTTCCTCCCTAGATGTTCTCTGCACCTTTGCTTGAGGTGATGCAACGGCAATGAATCAGCACATTATTTTAGCTTTCGTTTAACTGCGTTAACTTGCGTGTGGTCAACTAAGTCGGTTTCAACTTTAAAATCGCTCTCGAAATATTAGAACTTTATAACCTTTGTATTCGCAAAAGTATTAGAACTTTGTATTCGCTGGCAAAATTGTTGTATTAAAATTCTAAGAACTTTATGTTACCCCTTCCCTTCTCCCACTGTTCGTGTTGGCGTTGCAAGCTATTTTTAACCATGACGGGCGCAATAGTCGGGAGATTTGCTCCGTAATGCCCCCCCCCCCCCCAAAAAAAACCGTGCACATTAACACTCACGCGCAGATAATGGGTTACAGCCTAAACGTATTGCCCTTACAATTTAAGTGAATTCTCCTTCTGCATATTGTTTTTTTACTTTTTCACTGTCGATTTCCAAATCTGTGTGAATATTCATGAGAGCAAGTCCGGTCAGTCTTTTGTCAGTCATCGTACTTCGTAGATATGTCTTAAGATTGTACTTAATGACCGCTCAGCAGACGTTGTTTAAACGGGCATTGTCAACAAGACTCAATGAATGTTTGGGTGGAAATTTGCCGAACTTTCCAGGGCTTGACAAGGCTCACTGCGATTTGGCTGTAACTCATTTAGCTGTTTCCACAGCTCCAGCTCTGCATACTCAACGGCCATTAGTTGTCCGTACACCGATTTTATTTGCTGCCATACATTGTCGGATAAGGAGGAGGGGTGTAAGATACTGAAGCAAACCCTGAATATGCTGATCATAAAGTCAAATGACTCCATTCATTTGGACAGGGACAAGGGCGTAACCACGCATTCTTTGGGGGGGACGTGTCCCCCCCAATACTGAGAAAGTACCAATCTGTCCCCCCCAATATACAACAGAAAATATGTTAAATATATGTTCTCCTTTTATGAACCCTGTCAATGGATCGGTCTCCCGTTATGTCCTATTTATTTTTAATGTATTTCCGTTTGTTAAGAAAAATATAAGCGTGTGACTCCCCCCTCCTCACTTGTGTGAGTTAGTTTGAATCCACCTTGTGTCGTTCTGCGTTGTCATGGTTACCTAACACTTTTTCGTCAGTCAGTGGAGATCAGCGTTGGTGGAGAGATTAAGGTTATTTAAAAAGCGGAGAAAACTGGACCAGCAGCCGAGAACAGGTTTTTTTTCCAGACAGTAAAGAAGTTGATACCGAGCTTAATGTGTAAGCAGATAAAACGTGTAGCCTCATAAAATCAGAATATAAAATGATAGATCATAAACCAGGGGCTTTTTTTTTAGAACGTCAAATTCACACCTTGCAACCGATTAAGTGAACTTATTTTGTTTAATTTTAAGAGTTAGAAATAAAATAGTCCCAAGTAGCACAGCACTCCCGCCTGTATGAGACTATTGTGGCAAATGCACGGATTTGGTCGTAAGTGAGCCTCGTGAGCGTGCAGTCAGTGATAACGTCTAGTAAACAGACTAAGGTGACCCAAGCTGGTGAAAGCTTCCATAACCAGCTGCTGGATATAAAGGTAAAGCACATGAAGTTTAAAATAGTAAAAGAAACTAAATGGTTAAATCATCACGAGCAAATGGTAGATGTCGTTGCTCTCTTTAATCATTCAGTAGCTCCGCCAGCTATAACTAGCTAGTGAACTCTAGCCTACAACGTTAACCTACTCACTTGAGCTGCTATCATGCTTCAGTATAATTAGCACCTTTCAAAGCAGATGTCTTCAAAATTTGTATTGTTATAAATGTGTTAATTTCTCTTTAAAACCCACTAGAGGACACTATTTTAAAGTATATTTTCAAAAAAAAATCTTATGGGGGAGCATGCCCCCTGACCCCCCTAGTTTTGCTGGGGAACAGGAAAAATAATAGGCTTTATCTAGGAGCTTAGCCTCCCCAAAATATGGGAACCTAGATTTGCCCCTGCCATGAAGGTTAGTCGTTCTTCTGATAAAATGACAAGTGGTAACAAGACAGGCATGCTGAAAGCAGTGGCCAGAGAGGGACATGCTCTGGACATGCTGGTGATCAGGTGTGCAATTTGAATGTAAGACTAGACAGCCTTACAACATTAGTTTTAATCTAGACCTACTATTCGCACATTTAAAACATAATATCTCAGAGATATTACACTATTCCTTTAGATGTGAATTCAAGTGGTCAATGTAGTCCTCGAAACTATGTTCTAAATATGCGAATGTTCATTTATAAATATAGAATTGTAGGCAATGCACATATTTTTTTTTGGACCCCCCCAATGTCTATACCATGGTTACGCCCTTGGACAGGGAGATCGTAGTACCGCATTTTTTTTTGCGCGCCCCTCTGTCTGCAGTTTACCTATTGTAATATGCGTTCATAGTATTGAATTACAGTGGCAATGCATGCGTCGTGCTGGGAACAGCGTGTGTCAGATAACTTTTGTAAGCGTTTGTTTGTACTTTAATCACTATTCGTTTGTTTGTGCTTTGTGCACTGGCCAGGCTCAGCGCATGATTGCAGACTCTCTCTCTCTTTCTTCTTCTCACGTAGCAGAAGGTACGCACAGTGCGTACAGCCGTACGGCAGCTGCGCGTGAGCGAGGCTTTTAGTGTGTGATGGGGGCGTGACTGTTAGGACAAGCAGCTGGCTCCATTTCTGATGTCTGAGCTCTTGATTGACATTGCACGCATATTATAGTTGGCGGAAAAAAAGCATGTTTTGAAACTTTGTTCGTCCACTCACTAACAATTGAGTCTCGTCTAGTTCTCGTCTGACGAAAATGTCTAAATTTTTCGTCACGTTTTAGTCTTTATATGGCTTTAGTGACGTTCGTCTTAGTCTCATTTTCGTCATGGAAAAAAGGGGTCTGACGACGTCATTTTCGTTTTCGTCTTGCCTGACGAAAACAACACTGGCTGGCAGGTTCACTGTGGATGGGCTGTTTAGATTGTGTGTAGTTTTAGTGAAGCTGCAGATTTGTTTCCACTGCACATTTGATGTGTGTGTGCATATGTGCCAGTGTGTGGGTGTGCGTGCGTGCACGTGTGTGTGTATGCGTGTTTGTGTGTGTGTGTGGGGGTGTGTATGTGTGTGTGTATGTGTGGGGGTGTGTATGTGTGTGTGTGTGTGCGTGTGTGTATGCGTGTTTGTGTGTGTGTGTGGGGGTGTGTATGTGTATGTGTGTGTGTGTGTGTGTGTGTGTGTGTGCGGGTGTGTGTGTGTGTGTTAAAAGGGAGCCCCCCAGGCCAGAGACCTAAACAGCTGCACACTGGATTTTGCTGAATGGCAACAAACAATGTTGACATGATTGGTACCAAGGTGAATGACCGCAATCTACTGACCAGTCAAACAAATAAAGCTTAATCTGGTCACTGAGGAGCACAACACTCACCCAAGTGTGCACAGTGCACACAAACACCGGACAAACAACAGATGCATTGCACACACAGTAAATTCATACAGCACATGTGTGGACATTAACACATGCATGCACGTTCTGACACACACACACACATACACACACACACACACACACACACACACACACACACACACACACACACACACACACACACACACACACACACACACACACACACACACACACACACATAACACACACCTCTGTATACTGCACGATACAC